>NC_081183.1:159529728-159699728 GCF_029867415.1 Vicia villosa
AATATGAAAATCATTTGATCTCACCTTTGCATCCATCATCATCATCATTATCATTTGTTCAACAACAACAACAACAACAATCACCACAACAACAATCAATGTCTTCGTCACCTTTCTTCATGACCGATCCAAATCAAACTTTCCAGCAAGACCTTTCTTCACCATTCTCAAACAAGCAACTTCATCTTCATCACGGTCTCTTGCAACTTCCCGATCTTCAAGGAAATACCAATAACAACACAACTTCTTCATCGGTATCGCCTTTTAACCTAAGTTTCTTCCCAAATACCAATAGTAGCACATTGCATGATCAGTTCAATAACATAAGTGAACCTCATCATCATCATCATCATCAGCATCAAGAAGGTTTTTCTTCACTCTTCGGTAACTCATCAATGCAACAAGAGAACATGTTGTCTTCACCACACATGTCAGCAACTGCATTGCTTCAAAAAGCTGCTCAAATAGGTTCAACCACAACAACAACTATCAATAACAACGGTGTCGAATCTAATAATGAAGGATTAAGATCAAGCATGGAAAATGAACAAAATCAACATCTACATGGTTTACTGAACTCTCTTGGGAATGGAAACACTTCAATATATGGAAATATGAATCATGACAACAACATTAACCTTGGTCAGTTTCAGAACATGGAGGAGAATAAGAAGATGCCACAACAAAATCTAGCTGGTAATTTGTGCTTTGGAGGATCAGATAAATTGACTTTGGATTTTCTTGGTGTTGGAGGAATGGTGAGAAACATGAGTGGTGGATTTTCACAAAGAGAACAGCAACTACACTCCATGAGTAGTATGAACAACATGGATCCTAAATTGGAATCAACACAAGCAAACCAACCTTTTTGAAGCAAATCAATGCAATAAAATGTTGGTGTTGATATAAATTAGGCAGCAAAATAAAAGTTTATTATCATATTTATATGTATTAGTTTATGCACCCAAAAACAATGTCCTAGTTTTTCTTACCTTTCTTTTGCAATTGAGAATTGGTTCATTAGTGTATTATTAATTCTACAATGTGTAGTGAATGTTCCTCAAGACAGCAAAAACCATGGAGCTCAGTTAATACTTAAGATGATATTTATATTTATCTCACTACAAATTTATAGGACAACAAATTGATTTATAGGATTTGTCATTTGGTTAATATGGCTCTTTTAGATATATGGTGTTGGCTTATTTTCTCGTTACTTGTTTAGGATATTCTTTTCTATGTTGGCATGATTTTTGTTTGATGTTTTCCTACTTGCTTGTTGAGTTCCAGTTTTCTTTATAATGGATTTAAGTAGTTTTGCCTTTGTGTTTTGAGCCTTATGCATTGTACTAGACATTTTTGCTATATAAGACTTTGTAGTTTTGAGATAGAGATATGAATACCAGTTTGTATTTAACAAGTGATATTCTATCCTTTTCTGTGAGGTTTTTAGTTTTTGGTGTCAGCATGGTTTGATTTTGTTTTGGTTGTATTTCATTCTTTAGAATCCTTTTGTTTGGAATTTTCTACCTCATTATATTTTAGGAGTTAGGGGTTTCCTGTTGTGTATCCGGGCAGAATATCGGTATCCCATATACTACAGTTATTAATTCCATTGTCTATTTTTTTTAAGCAAGAATCTATTGAAAGGAGAATCCAAGTTCTCAAAGAAGGATACAAAGAAAGCGAGCAAAAGCTCGAAAATAAAAATTCCACACCAATTGCACCCTAAGATAAGTAATACATTAGATTTCTAGTGAACTCATAAAAGTTGCAATTGGGTTGCACAATTTTCCTTATAAAAGCCCACTTCCAGACTAAAGCCTTCGCTCTCTAAACCATATCCGAGACGTTCCACTTATTAAAACTATCTCGTTCCAAATCAATTAAATTGTCCAACATGTAGCCAACCACAACACTCCTTCCTTGCCTTTTCTGTTTTTAATCTGTTCATCAATTTCATTGCCTATTTAAAAAAAAACAAGTAATATTACATCCTGGTTTCATCAATTACTTATGTTCTTAAAATTTGATGGTAGTTTCAAAGAAACTGTTAAATTGGGAGAAAACTCAAAGATGTTAGTTATAGGAAAGGGTAATGTAAAACTATATATTGGTGGGAAAACTTATGTTTTATTTTTTTAATAGATGAAAAAACTTATGTTATCACAGATATTAATATTTGTTGAAATTATTAATATTTGGGTGGAGTTTCTCTTTAACTCCCTTTAATAGTATCATTGCCTATTAAAAAAATATTTGTTGAAATTACTACAAATTTTTAGAATTATCTTAAATATAATATGTATGAAAATAATAGAAAAGTCTAGAACTATAATATGTATGAAAATGGTATAAAAGTCTAGAACTATAATGTGTATGAGAATGGTAGAAGAATCTAGAAATATACATATATGGAAATGATAGAAGAACTTAGAACTATCATGATACTAATCTATCATGAAACATACAAAAATACCGGAGAAACATTCACCACCATTGAGGTTGGAGAATTGAGCCTACAAATAGGCAATTAGTACCTTGTAATTGATCATCCAAGAAATCAATGACATAGTCTTCATTCTAAACAATTTTCTAAAACCATCTTATATCAACTAACTATTCAACTATCAATAGTGGCATCGAAGCTACGTTCAGTCATACCTTAGACGTAGTTATATTACCTACCTACTATTACAAAATCCTCTGAACTACTTCACAAAATTACCCTTCTACTATTAACTCACTCCAATAATTTTTCTAAGCTATGGGTAACACCACTCAATCATCATCTATTTCAGTCCCTATTTTCAATATTGAAAATTATGATTTTTGGCGCGTTAAAATGGAGACATTTTTTTCATCACAAGATTTATGGGATATAGTAGAAGAAGACTTCACCGCTCCCGCAGATACTTGAGCTCTTAATGCAGCTTAAGAAAAAGAGTTGAAGAAAAATAAATAGAAAAATTCAAAGGTGTTGTTCATCTTGCAAAAAGCGGTGACTGATGCAACTTTTCCAAGAATTATGGGAGTTAAAACTGCCAAAGAAGCGTGAAACACATTGCAGGAGAAGTTTCAAAGAAGCGACAAGGTACGTGCCGTTGAACTTCAATCTCTAAAAAGAAATTTTGAACTATTAAGATTTTGAGGCAGTTAAAAGTTACTATTCTAAAGTTAAAGAAATAATTAATCAAATAAGATCGAGCTTTTAGAAAAGATATTCTTGACAGGAAAATTGATGAAAAAAATATAATTACTATGCCTCTAGAGTTTGACTCAATCGTGACAATGATTGTGGAAATCAAAGATCTATCCACTCTATCAGTGTTAAAATTTGTGGGTTCTCTTGAAGCGTATAAGCAAATACTATATAGGCATAAAGAAGATACACTTGAAAATTTCTTTCAGTCAAAGCTCAAATTTCAGTCCCAAAATAAAAAAAAATGGTGGAAAGAAAAATTATGGAGAGACTTCTAGAAGAAGAGAAGTTTCAAGCAATTTCCTTAAGAACAAGTCAGATAAAAACCCTCCATGCTATATATGCAAAAGAATAGGCCACATAGAGAAAAATTATTGGTGTCGTAATATGCCACAACGTAACCATTGCAAGAAGTTCGGGCACGTAGAAGAAAATTGTCGCAAATAAAATAGGCATCAAACTAATATCGCAGATGAGCATGATCAAGAACAATGTATGTTCTATGCCACTCAAGACTCAAAAAAAGAAAAAAGAGGAAGCTCGTACTTGGATAGTGGATGCCTCAATCACACGACCAGGGATGAGACTATTTTCAAAAGAATTGACGAGTCTGTCAAAGCCAAAGTTCGATTGGGAAATAGTAGTGTGGTTGAATCAAAAGGCAAAGGCACTGTCATGATGGAGACATATAAAGGTATGCGATTTATCCATGATATTTTAGTTCCCAGCCTAAAAGAAAATCTTCTAAGCATCGGTTAAATAAAGGAGAGAGGCTATACACTTCACTTTGAAGGAGGTGTATGAAATATATTAGACAACAAAAATAAAAGGGTCGAGATAGACCAAGTGAAGTTGGATAAGAGCAATAGAAGCTTCCTTCTAAATTTGAAATATGCAACTAATATTGCAATGAAGGTACAAGTTGATGACTCATGGTCCCGGCTTTAAATATTTGGCCACTTCAACACACATGCCTTGAAGCTGTTACATGAGAAGCATATGATGAGAGATCTTTCAAGCATAAAAGAGAATAATGAAGTGTGTGAAGTGTGTCTCCTTGGTAAGAAACACCTATTTCTATTCTCAACAAGCGGAGCATGAAGAAAGATAGATCTGTTGGAGCTGATACAAACTAATATCTATGGACTGATGATGACGCCATCACATGAGAACAATAGGTACTTCATACTCTTCATTGATGACTTCCCTAGAATAACATGGGTCTATTTCCTAAAAGAAAAATCAGAAGTATTTGGAGTATTTAAAGATTTCAAGGCCTTTGCTATAAATAAAAGTGAAAAATGGATAAAAGTACTAAGAAGTGACCGCAGCAAAGAGTATACCTCCCACGAGTTTGACACATTTTATGAGGATGAAGGAATAGAGCAACAACTTACAGTTGCATATTCTCCTCAACAAAATGGTGTGTCTGAGAAAAACAATCACACAATTATGGAGATAGCTAGATCGATGCTCAAGGATAAGGGACTACCTACCACATTATGGGAAGAAACAATCTATACTATTGTTTACTTACTCAACAGATGTCCAACTAAGACAGTATAAGATAAGACTCCAACTGAAGCTTGGAATAAGAGGAATCCATTAGCAAAACCTCTAAGGATCTTTGGATCTATCTGCTATATTCATATTCAAGACGTGAAGAGGTACAAGCTTGAAGACACGACTATATGAGATATCTTCATGGGGGTATAACACAGTCTTAAAGGGATACCATGTCTACAACTTGCAAACTAAAAAACTCATCATCAGTCAAGATGTTGAAGTTGATGAGAATGCTTCTTGGAATTGGGATGAAGAAAAAGTGGAGAAGAACATCCTTATACTAGCTTAACTACCTCAAGAAGAACCAAAGGAAGAAGTCCCAGGTGAACCTCCTTCACCTCAACTACAACAATAAGAACAAGAACTATCATCACCAGAGTCTACTCCAAGACGAGTAAGATTTTGGTGGACATATATGAAACTTGCAACTTGACCATACTTGAAACTCAAAGCTTTGAAGAAGCATTAAAGTTGGAAGTATTGGCCAAGGCAATGGAAGAAGAAATAAAGATGATCGAGTAAAACAACACATGAGAGTTACTAAATCGACCCCATGGAAAAGACATAATTTGGGTTAAGTGGGTCTATAAGACAAATCTCAACCCTGATGGTACCATACAAAAACATAAGACGAGGCTAGTAGCTAAGAGTTACTCACATCAACTCGTGATTGACTACAATGAGGCATTTGCACCAATAGCCCGTCTTGATATTATAAGAGCTTCAATAGCTCTTATAACACAAAAGGGATGGAGTATCCATCAACTAGATGTCAAATCTGCCTTCCTCAACGGCTTACTCGAAGAAGAGATTTATATGGAGCACGCACAAGGATTCATGTGTGAAGGTGAAGAAAGTAAAGTGTTAAGACTACTAATAACGCTCTATGGTCTAAAGGAAGCACCTCGAGCATGGTATAGCAGAATCGATCAGTATTTTATGGATCGAGGATGCAAGAGTAATAAGAGAGAGCCTACATTATACATCAAGTCTCATGGTTAGTACACTCTCTTACTCTCTCCATATGTAGATGATCTTAAATACATGGGAAACAATACTAAAATGGTGATGGAGTTCAAAGAACATATGATGAAGACCTTTGAGATGACCGACCTTGATTTGATGAGTTACTTCCTCGGTATAGAGGTAAGTTAGATAAATGACGGGATATTCAAATTGCAAAAGAAATACATAAAAGGCTTACTCAAGAAATTCAAAATGTATGATTGCAAACCTGTTTTTACTCCACTCATAACAAATGAGAAACTACAAAAGAATAATGGAGCACCAGAAGCTGATGCATCCAGATACAGAAGCCTAACTGTAAGCCTCATATATTTGACAGCTACACAACCATACATCATGTATGCTATAAGTGTTCTCTCAAGATTCATGTAAAGCCCAAGTCAAATACACTTTGGAGCAGGAGAAAGAATTTTGAGGTATCTACAAGGAACAAAAGAGTTCAATATATGGTGCACTATGGTTGAAGCAGGTATAGCGGCAAGCAACAAAAGTTTTGGAAATATTTCTCTGGGACTTATCGTGTCCACATATATGGTTGTAGAATGCCATTCAACGGTTTCTATGTTTTCAAACTCGGGTTAAAAATGGATAAAATTATAAAAACGGAAAAGTAAAACATATGAACACAAAAGAATTCATTCTTCGGAAAGAAAAGACTTATCAAGCTTTCCATATAATCTACTTCTCACAAACTTAAACTCATCGACCAGTTATACATAACCTACGATACTCGTCAATGTCATCGCGTATCTCTCCCATCAGTGTTCATATCTCAAGCACCTACGAGATCAGCTCACAACCAAGGTTATCTCTAACACAAAGTTGAGAACATCCGTATTCTCGCGTCTGCAATCTCACGCACGCCACTCAAACACGAAAGCAGAAAGGACAAATACATAAGTGATTGTTAGCTCTAAATCTATCTCTAGAGTTCAGAAACTAATAAATAATCATCTTAGATAAGGATTCAAGAAGTTTAATCTCTAAAGCAATCCAAATCCCAATCATAGAGCAAAAATCGAGGACAACAATCAACACCGATTTGTAAAGCAGATTAAATATTACGCCATGAGCGACAAATATACATGATTTCAAAGTAAATACATACACAAAGCCCAACTATAATAAATAACACAAAGAGGAAGAGAAATGAACCGAAGATCTCCCAATTTGTCAGCTTCGTTTGACGATTAATCCACCTCCAATCATCCCAATGCAAGCTCCATAGTTGTTTTCTAACCTAATCTAACCTAAAAATGAGAGTGATGAAGTTTGGGAGCAAAAATCCCTAAAACCCCATAATCTAGAATGTTACAAATTAAAGAATATAAACACAAATCTGCCAGGCCCCCAGCGAGCTAGGCTGGCTAAGCGAACTACACTTATTCCCTAAATATCTAGTACAGTAAAAGAAATCTCGCTTAGCGAGATGACTTCGCTAAGCGAGCTCTGGTAAACTCTACTTCTCTGTTTTGTGACTGACCAAGCGCACTTCAGCTTGGCTAAGCGAGCTTCTGCAGAATTTCCATTTTATTACTCCAAAATTGCGTAATTGAAGTCGTGCCTTCGACACTTTATTCCTCGAGACTCCGATATGCATTAATACCTATAAAACGAAGAGAAAGCTATCAAACGATACATAAAACGAATCAAAACTTAAGTAAATGAATATTTACAAAAGATTGGGATTTTATTACGAAAATCAAAAGAATAGACTCGATAAGTGTCAAAAATATATACTCAAAATAACGATATTTTGGCACTTATCAAACTCTCCCCTACTTGAAACGTTGTTTGTCCTCAAACAATGTCAAATAGATCAAAGAATCAAAAGTAATAAACCAAAGAATCGTGAATCAACAAGTTTAGAAAAACCAAAAACAAATGTATGGCTCAATACAAAAGCATACAATCAAGGTAAATACTTACCACAATCCTAAAACGGAAACATGTAAACGAAACAAATCCTAAATACAAAAATCATACAAAACATTATAAAACAATTCAAGCTCACATCATGAATCAAACCTAGAAAAAATTCATCAATGGATGAAGAACACACAAAGGTGAAGGACTTTTAACACTCATCCAATAATCATGCAAACAAAAGTTTCAATTATGCATTCATTCAAAAATCACATTGAAATTACAAAAACAAGTTCACAAGGGTTTTTCAAGGTTGTAGCGTGGTTGGGTGAGCAAACAAGGGATAAGTCCAAAGGCTAATCAAAACAAAAGCTTGCCTAAACCTAAGGGAGTGATCAATTCATACAGGTTCAAATAACACAATTCCGATCAAACTTCTTCCTTATTCTAAATTTTCACACTAAAACACCATACTTATTAGCAAAATTATTCCATACTCTTTCAGTTTTCTTTTTCAAATTTTTTTCTCTTTTGTTTTTGTTTTTGTTTTCTTTCTTTTTCACATTTTTTTCTTTTCAACCTCATAGAAACAACCAAATAAGTACATAATCATTTCTCTCCCCAACTTGAACTCAACCACATCATAATATGAATACTCTCTACTTTCTAAGGCAAGGCAAAAATTCATACAACAACACGAAGTTGAGGGTTCAAGAAAAAAGGAATCAACATCCATACAAATATAAGTGAACTAAATGCAAGCATAGAAGTTCACGAAATAACATGAATGTTGACAAAAAGCTCAAAGAGATTAACAAATGATCACACACTCACAAGGTGAATTGACTATTTGGCTAAGGTGTTTGTACTTAAAATTAAACAAAATGTCTGATCCTTTTCACGCTTTCATAAAATCAACATAAATAAAATATTAAGCATAATAAAATCTAGTTAAAACAAAGATAGTGGCCTCCAACATATATGAATAATGAAAAATTTCCTCACATTTATGGTTTGGGAATTAGAGTGATTCAATTCATGAACAAGTAATGCAGAGAATGAATGATATGATAATTATACGAATGAAAAGTTTCTTAAACATGTTATGTTATAGAAAGCGATAAATGAGTACCTTGAATGATACAACTTCCAAAACAATATCCTACCATACATCTGCAAGTTGAAACACTCCAGCTTCGGAGAATCACCTCAAAAATGTTCAATTAACAAACAGAATTTGAGTCCAAACAACCAATAAAATAATTAGAAAAATAAAATTAGTATCTACTACTTAACAACCTTGGTGAGAGTGGGAAAAAGGAGTGAACCAGGTGGAATAGGAATCCCGCTAATACAAAATAAAGTGGCATAATTTTTTCTGTGCTTGCTAAGCAATGACAGCAAAAACCAGAAAAGCCAGAACAAAATTCTGTATTTCCCGCCACACTCCACTTCACTTAAATACCTTATAAACAGAAAGATAAACAAAACTTGCAACCGTTGGGGTGCCTCCCAGCAAGCACTTATTTTACGTTGTTAACATGACGCCTTTATTGTATTCGTGATCGGAAATTAACATTCTCTCGTGGTGATGTCTCACCGCGCAAACCTAAAGAAAGTGTCCTAACCAAAACACTCGAACAAACGTTAAAGGTCAAATATATACAACAATTACACGAGCATAAAAGAAAGCATATATATACAAGTATGAACACATACAACTATAAACAAACAAAAAGAGAAAGTTGGTGAATGTTGGATGCACAAGTTAAAAAGTAAAGATTTATAATTAAAGAGCTAATCCGAGATAACATGTTTTGCCAACATTCACCAACAAAAGTATACTATATGTAACATATACAAGTAAACATTTGCAGGTGAAAATATACAAGTAAATCATATACAATATGTACGATATATACAAAGCTCGAAACCACAGGAACTATTGCGATGCAATTCTGACAAAACCATCCTTGACAACGACGCCATTTTATAGAAACATCCCAAAGACCTAACCAAGCTTAGACTAAATCACTACCGCCAACCACACATAACACTATTGATCCAAACATAAGGGGTAAATCATCCCTTCATTTGGGGTGAGAATGAGTAAAACCATCAAATTTAGGGAGAAATCATTTCTAACAGGGAGAAAATAATCATATATTCCAAATGCCAAATAGTTGTAACATTTTCCTACAAGAATAGGTTGCTACATGACTTACAAATGAGTCAATCACATAATCAAATGTCAAATAAATGCATAACCAGATCTAACGCCATTTCCAATCCCGGGCGAGGAAAAATTTTGTCCAATAAAAAAAATTGAAGGTTTTCCATCCTAACCAAAAAGATACTAAGCATAAAATCAAAAAATTCAAAAAATTAATCGGTTGATTCCACTTGACGTACAAAAAAACTCGCACTTAATATTGTCATGCCCCACAATGGCCCTCTCTTAAATAAATTTTATCTAATTGATACTCTATCATAGAATAGTTGTAAAAAAAAAAAAACTTCACTTTAGAAGACGCCCAACTCTTCCATATACTCGCTAAAATACTAATCACCTCCTCCGAGTGGGTACATTCACCCGAGAAGCCTCTCAAAGCACAAAATAAATATAATTAGTGGAGTACAAACCCGGCGAGTCATGGTTCCACGACCAAAAATCCTCTTCAAGGAGTTATTGAACCTCTTTCAAGGTCATAATCAAAGAGACAAACTCTTAATAGTAATCCATGTCTTTATCTCAAATATACATACATTTTCTCTATTTTCTCTCACTTTCTCAAGAGAAATCCCGTACTCTTATTTGGCAGTAATAAATTTACTACTGTTGCATTGAAATTCATGTCGCTGAGGTAAACTTATATACTGACTGTAAAAGCACATGGTAAAGACAGACTCTGTACCATAATGAAGTTGGCTCTCACTTTCTGAGAATCTTCACATGTTGGCTATATCCCAAGAGAAACGACAAACCCTGATTTCACTTCAGTTTCATAATATATTAACTAAAAAATCAAATCTTTTCATATAATATTTAAAAAAGAATTATTGTTCTTCACCTAATACCATATATTTAACTAGAAATAATGCAATATATAATACTAACTACAGAGTTTAAAAAGTAAGAGATTGCTACGTGAAAGAAACATGCACGTAACAAATTTGAATATGTATATATTGACATTCTTTTCTTTTCATCTAAGTTAAACTATTAATATTTTTCTCACCATGTTGACTCTTTGTGTAACTACTTGCATGATAACAAGCACTGTTGTGTGTGTACTTGCAAGGTCAATATCGTTAGTGTTTGCTCTTATTTCACGTCATTTATTATTTATTCAAGTTGTGAGGAATGAGAGTGATGCCTGACCCTACTGACCGTGTCCCAGAAGCAGATATAAAGTAGTTTGTAATGTTCGTTATGGTAATTATAGGTAAACATTATGTGACACTTTGTCACATGTGATACTCTTTTTTTTCCACATTTGGGAATCATTTAGTCCGTGACCAAGACACTCATCAATGCACGTCATTTCTGGTAGACCATGGTTTTCATTTTTTTTTTGACACATTGACATGTTTTAGTGGAGATAGGGTATCAATGTTTTGAAGTGGTTAGGGTTAGTAAATTTGGAGGGTTTGTTTGAAAATTTTTAAAAAAATCATGGTGAAAAATTACGGTGTGGGACAAAAATTACAAATATCAACTTTTCAAAATTACAGTAAAAAAATGTCTTAAATGTGCGGCAGCGTGATCCACTATGTTACTATACTTAGACATATTATAACATATTTTTATTAATGGATTGAGAGATCGAATGTATCCACTAATAACATTTTAAGCGGGATACATAGTGTTATATGTTATGTTTTCTAAAAATGAAAGTGATAATGAAAATTATGGATGGATAATCTCAACAAGGTTGACCGAGGTTTCTAATAATTCCAATAATTAGGCAGCCACACAAATAGAAACAAAGTTATTTATTTGAAGAAAAATGATCATTTTTGAAATGTTAGATTCTCTATGGGAAGTCAACTTAGGTATTCTATATGAATCTATGATGACTAGAGTTATGGCTCTTACTTTGATAAGATTTACAAAGATTATTGTAGTGAAATCGAAAGGTTAAAATTTTTTATGTGTGAAATAAATAATAATAACAATTAAAATAAATACTCTCAAGTAAACCTGATCTGCTAAATAGTAGAAAGAGTAACTCTCTGATCCACCATACTTTAAAAATTATTACAAGAGATTACAAAATAAATTACAAAAAAAATAGTGTTTCAAGCTCATAAGATCATATTATCTATCCAAAATTAGATTTGGGTTCATCATGAACAATGGCTTGAGAATGATTTCCTTTTGTCTTAAAAACCTAGAGGGTAATCATGCTTCATAAAACTAATATCAACTGTATGATTGGTCGCACTACAACTAGTACAAGCTCTATTCGTTCTTCTAAGAGGGCTTGTCCATTTTCATTTGTTTGGTTGATTGGATTTGACTTGATAAGAATTAGCCAACAAGATGGCAGAAGAATGAGTTGAGTCAGAGACATCAGGTGGAATAGAATTAAGAAGAGGAATGCTAGATCTCTTCCCTGAAATCAAAAGGGAAGACCATTCTCATGGTCAATAGTGGAAATAAGGGAAAAATGTCATGATTAGAGTCATGTGTATCTCACATCCAAGTCATGTTTGTGATTCGAATCACACTCTTGTTTTATTCGACTCAAATGAGATAGAGCCAACTCATAATGCTCGCAAGATTTCATGATTCGAGTCACACTATGCAATGATTCGAATCACACATCTTTGAAGCCTTAATTCAAGCATTCTAACTTCTGATTCAGACAATACTTAATATAATTATACAAAACCAATTGCTAGGCTAAAAAAGGAAACATTAACATGGATACAACAACTAAAACAATTAATGGAGAGGTTCTCAAAGGTACAAACACTAGTTATAGCTGAAGCAAACAAATACAAATTATTCCAAATGAACTATAACAACAATGTAAGTAAATTAAAATAATGGACTAAGTACAAATGCGCGATATATCAAATAATGAATATATACGCAAATTGAAAAATCTACAAAACTAAAATAATATCGACGATGACTGCAATTTCAGTCTACCCCTTTTTGATGTTTGACAAATTTGGAGATATTATTGGTAATTTGATTTGAGCGATTATCTAAATTTTAAGTGGTATTGAACAATTTGCGAATCCGATTTTATTGAACATCACAACATGATGATAGTATACACTTTGTGACTTGAGCAATCATTTTCCCCTTGCTTTAAACACTTATTGTGCACACACACACACACATTTAAAGAGAAAGAAAAATGCAAACAAAAACAACCATGATAAGCAAAAAAAAACTTATTACACAATGCCATACATTTAAATTAATTAAGCACCAGAAACTTGCATACATGCATAACTGTAATAGACGCAATTTTAAAAAATTATAAGAGACAAAAGATAAAAGATGGATCACAAACAAACAACAGATCATGTCAGAAGACCGCCAAATCATGCCGTATACTCCCTCCGTTCCTTTTTAAGTGTCGTTTTAGAAGATTTTTTTTGTTCCTATTTAAGTGTCGTTTTATAATTTAATATTATAGTTTGTCATTTATACCCTTATTTTCTCAATAACTCCACCTCAAAATTTTCAATTAGTTATTGGAAAAAGAGAATGTATGATTGAATTTATTTGGAAAGAGAAAAATAAATAAGGGTATAACAGGAAAATTAACTCTAATAATCCACTATCTTGGTTGAAGAGTTTTTTGCTAAAACGACACTTAAAAAGGAACGGAGGGAGTAATATATAACATCAGCAGCAATATCTAGAATAATATCCAAAATAGAAAAAGATGCTATAATAGGTCTAAACATAAAAATAGACATAATGAACATAACATGCATATGATGGTATGGTATGATGCATGAATAGTTATGGTAAATCAGCGGATGAAGGAGCGAGTGCATTATAATTTTCTCACTGGTTGAACATAAGTTTATAACCTTGAAATGATCTAAAACACCTTTCACAACAGCTAGCTCTGCCAAGATCTTCTTTTCGATTGCCTTTGCTTCCTTTCTCATCTTCTATTTTTCCTTCGCTTCTTTTGGAACCACATCAATGTGAGCATGATTAAGAGTTTTTCTAGCTGGAATATCCACTAAAATATTGCTAACCAAACCCTCAAGATATGCCTTAGTATCATCAAACAACAAACCACTAGAAGAACGAGATGAAGTAGATGATGATGGACTAATATGCTCTGGAGAAGCATGATAAGGAACTGATGCAGACTTCTTCCTTTTGGCCGTAGCATCTTCAGGCACTTCAATCTTGTCCTCATACACATACCTTCAAATATTATCCAAATAATAACACGCACGCTTCTCATCTTGAAAGTAAGGCACAAGCTTAATCACAGTTGAATCAATTGGCTTCGGTGCTTCAACTAAATCTTCTTCAGTAGAGGAAATATCATTCTGTTCAAAAATAAACTGAATAAAGAAAAATAAAGACATCTTACGAGAACTCATACAATACTCAATCCTATTCATAATAAAGTTAACCCAATTACACTGATCGGATTTCAGAAGAACCCATATCGGATATAAGTCACAATAATTAGCCCTTGCCCAATTACGAGGCTTCCGAAACAAAATTTTAACAATAATCCAATGCAGAATCCTCATTTCAAACTTAACTTAACTAATATGAAAATTAAAGATGTCCAAACAATCCTTATACACTCACTTCAAAATGCTCTGAACAAAATCAACTCTTACAAAACCAAATTAAATTGAGATACAAACTTCATTTCCTTTAGATTCTAAATGAAAATTATACTTAAAATCATCTAGAGTAAACTTAATGACCTAGTTAGGAAGATGCTTCAAGACCATTACTAGACACCTTAAAATTTAAGTAGAAATTCTTAACTTGATCTAGGTTATACATCCTATTAAATCCAATAAATTTTAAAAGCCTGTGGTTTTCAAAGGGTTTCAAATTTTTTACTCTTATTGCAGACTCAACATACTTGTTCTCAAAATACTCAGCCTCAAAAAAATTTTAGAAATTATTTCACATACAAGTTTTCCATAAGTAATTAGATAAGTGACCTTTTGGGTCATGAATAATGAGTGTACACATAGATATATATTGGTTCAGTCACTACAAGAAAAAAGTTGCATTGCGGTGGTTATTTTGGCTGTTGCGGCGGTTTGAATCGACGTAATTCTTGGGTTGTGACTGTTGGCCACCTGTCGCAGAAACGTGTGTTGCCAGCGTATACCCTTAATTATGTTAAGGATGAGTTACACAAATCTTTCAATCAATGACTTTTTGCATGATTCTCGCATCTCATCTTAGTAAGGAAGGTAGTCTATGATGGATCAAGGAGTTAATGCCTGCATTTTCCATCTTATAGATGCATGATCCATCTATGAAGGAATGAGGAAATTTACAAGCTATGAACGTAGATTTCAAATTAGGTTTCAATACAAGCAACAAAACCATTTACTAACAGGGAAGGTTTTATAAGATGATTAGCAAGTCACCTCGGAATTAGTATTGTCAATTAAATAGATAGCATCTTTTGAGACTGGCAAATACTTTTAGTTTATAACCATATATAAACATAATTATATTTACAAGTAGAGAAACAATTGCGTTGTTATCCTTCTAATACACAACAAGTTGTTAAAAAGTATTATCAAAATATTAAGATATGGTAAAACAGTATAGAAACGATCGTGCCATAATCAAGTGAAATTGCAGTTCTCCAGTTCGCTTCATATATTTGAGATACTACTAGACGTATGAATGTGGTAAGGAGAGGCTCTACTATGTCATTTTCTGGCCATTATTAATAGTATATAACAGGTTTAATTTGGAACATGAATTCAAACAGAGAAAAAAATATTATCATATACTTAGCAAACATATTTTAACGAAAACTATTAATTTTGTATATATAGGTATCTATCTAGGTTTAAACTTAAGTTATGAGTTATTGGGGGCATTAGGGTTTGCTTACCTTACCTTCGTTACAACTTCAAATTAGGAATAACGAGTTCTGCCAGATCTAATTTTCCAATGGACCCAATTGATTCTACAATGCATGGATTAACAAGGAAATTGAACGAGAAAGCCATTGAATATTCGATTTGATAAAAAAAACCCACAAATAATGGTGAGGCTAGTGTTCACTTACCTTGACCTTCGTGATAACTTCAAAGTAGTAAATAATATTTTCTGCAATAATCAAGAGCATATTATTCTTCAATGGCCACAATTACTTATACAATTGATAAACTAACAAGGAAATTGTACTTGTACCCTACCTACGAATTAGTCCCGCAATGGCTTCAAATTAACTAAATTTGAGAGATGAAGGTCTGAGGGATATTGAGAATAGAAGACACTTTGAGAGATGGAGGCAGACTTGGCGAAAATAGGAAAGGTCGAAAGATTAGTGAATGAAAGAAAGATTTTTATATTTTTGGAGTGGAGTTAGTGGAAAAGGGAGCGGGAGATTGAAAAATATTAGTGCCTCTGTAAATTGTCATGGAAAAACCTACAACGGCTAGCAGAAAACTGTCTCAATAATTTTGATATGTTTGTTATATATTTTATAAAGGCGATTAAAGATGCAACACATGATTCAGACTAGAACGACGACTTTGAAACTTTCGCAAATATGTTTTTCAGGCGGTTGATAACTAAATCATCGTAAGTAATCTTTACTTTTTTTCTTTAAAAAAACTAGAGGCAGTTGCACAAAACTGCCGTGAAAACCATCTCAATACATAAAAGAGGACGGTTTTAGCAAAACTGTCGCAACTTATGTGTCGCAAAACATATTTTTTCTCGTAGTGAGTGCTAGTTGATAAGTGCCAAATTGTAGTTAAATTTTTGTATAGTTTTGTGGCACTTATAGACTTATTTTGTTGGAATATCGTAAATAAACCTCAACTTGTATGTAAATATGTACATATTTTGTATAATCGCATTTCTGTGTAAATATTGTATCGATTGATTATTATTTTTATCTCATTTTGTAGGTATTCATGCATGGTTGAAGTATTGGAATCAAATGCAAAAGATTGACTTCAATTATGCAGGTTTTAGAATAAAGAGGCAATAAGGCAAGAAGCTTCTGTCATGGCAATTTCGTCGGGAGAAGCTGGGGCTAAGGGTGTGCATGGTTGGTTATTTTCAAAAACCAAACCATAACCATTTTAAAACCATTTAAATGGTTTGGATTTATAACCATAACCACATTTAAATCAAAACTGGTTATATAACCGGCTATAAATTTGGTTATGATACTTAATGCTAATGCTTCTGTGTTGTTTAGTTGTGTGAGACATCACTGATAAGACAATACAGTTGTTCTCTCAACTTTGCCTTAGCAAAACCTTCGTTGTGGATGATATGTGATGATATTGATGAGTGTCTTAGGTTGTGTACAACTGATCAATAGGTTTAAGTATTTTATGCGTGGATGAAATATGATCCCGACGAGTTTTCTCCTCTCTAAAGAATGCATTATTTTCTTGTTCATATGCATTGGAGCGCGGAACAATCTAGCTGGAATAGTGGATATTGAGGTTAGAGATACCATCTTACTAGTTAAACACTATGACCAGTGTTTTTGGAAGATCTGCTTCAGTGGAATTCACCGTCAATTACAAGCATTGGAAAAATGTCATTTCACATTCATATTTGAACGGAATGGGTACTATTGGTTTTTAGTAAACAATGTCATGGATATGAAAGCTGTTTAAGGAGGCTGGTAATGGAAAGAAATATTTTAAAAATGTATTTCCAGACTATTTTTTTCTAAGAATAAAAGTATGATTCACTTATGTATGTATTTGAGGTATTTTGGGGTGTGTATGGAGAAGAATTTGAAAATATTATTGTATTTTTATGAGATGTGCTAGTAATTAATATATAGGTATGTTAAAAAAATTTCATTTCTTTTTCTATGAACAACATATAGATTGGCCCAATGTATTTATGTGGAAACCTACACAACAAGTTGAAACTATGAGAATGATAGTAAGACGTGTATGTTTGGGTCACGTCTTGTGACTGGTATTTAAACTTTCTCATGACTTCTGATTTTTTTATTTATATATTTTTAAAGAAAATTTGAAAGATAAGTATTGATCTTCGTCCTCCAATAGTTTAATTTTGATGGTATTTGATGTGTAATTTCACTCACATGTCTTATTTCTTGCTAATATGAAAATATAAAATAATTATATGTTGGTCATTAGACAAGTAAAAGAATAAATAAAATAAAAATATAAACGCTTTGTTACTATAGAGTTTTCTTATTTACCACCAACCTCATAATTTGTTTTATATTTTATTATTTTAAAATAAATTTAAATTTCTAATTAATTTTATTCATAAGGCATCAATACTAAAAAAAACTAAGGTGCCACTTATTTTTTCAAAAAATAATTAACTGGTGTTATTTGAGAGTATTTATGATGCAAGATAAATTGAGTGACTAATCATATCACTACTACGAAAAACACCTTTGATAACATAATATTATAACGACAATTTATCCACCGTAATTATATATGTCATTTTTTACGCGTTTTATTTTATTAAGAAAATTTTCATCACAGTTCCTTTAAATAACCGTTATCATATAATTTAGGTGACATGTTTCGAATCTCAGCATCAACATTTTCCATTTTTTCAGTAAACCGTGGTTATATGTTCCATATTTCACTGAGATTGAATCATGCAACCGTTGTGAAATTGTTTCCCACACAATTAAAATATAACAGGTACTTTATTCCTTTCATGATGCACAGGGGTGTCCTAGAGAACGAGATGACAACGAATATCATTTCTGGAAGTGAAATTTTCACCATCTTCATTCATTTTTGGAAGCGAAATCTTCACCATCTTCATTCATTTCTGGAAGCGAGATCTTCACCTTCCTCACCATCCTCTTTGAATATCATTTCTGGTATGTTAGCGAACAGACGACAACGATAGCGAAATCTTTTACCATCTTCATTCATTTCTGGAAGCGAAATCTTCACAGTCTTCACCATCCTCTTCGAATATCATTTCTGGTACGTTACCATACTCTTCTGAATGTTTAGGTTCTTCGCTAGGGTTAATTGTTTCTTTTTTTAAACGTGTAAACGATGCTTTTGTTTTCATTATATTTCATGAATCAGTGACTTATGTTTATGGTCTTCGGAATTGTCATGTGTATCGTTCATATTTTATACAGATTTTGTGGATATGCTATAGGTTTTAGTGTTGAATATGCATATGCATATAATCATATTACGATGTTGTGTGTGTAGCATTAGTGTGTCCTTCACATTAGTCTTTTTATATAAATTTTATAATTCGTTATGGATCGTAGTTAGATGAAAGCTAATAGATTAGACCCGATGTATGAGAAAGGAGTTCTTGATTTCCTTGAATTTAGAAAAAAATGTTCCCTACAATAATGGTGTCTTTTATTGTCCTTGTGTTGTTTGCGTAAATATCAATAAACTGTCGAAAAAAATATGCTATCACCTATCACTACGCCAAATAAGCTATTTAATAGCGTTTAATTTTATTTTTGATAGCACTTAAAAGCGCTATTAACCGCGCCGCTATTGTAAACGTTTTTTTTAATAGCACTTTAAAAGCGCTATTATAAAGTAACAGTTTTTAATAGCGTTTTGTGACAAAGTGCTATTATAGATATGTTTTATCCTTTTCAATATCACTTTTTTTAAAAGTGCTATTAAATTAGGCGATACAAAATATCAATTTTGGCGTAGTGTATGTTGTGATGGAATACGTCAAAATTATACAACATAGACGTGGCATGGAGAAGTGGATAATAATCAAAATGAGACGTCACAAAATGATGAAGATATGGATGATCGAATAGAAGATATGATCTGTGATATAGGAGAATCACCTTATATGAAAGTCCATATTTATGATACTTTATCCAGTTCCAAAGATGCGCCTTTATATAAAGGGTGCATCAGTTTTACACGATTGTTTGTGTAATCTCCGAAAATTTAATTAATTATTTAATTAAATATTTTGGAGTATTTTCGAAATTAATTGTTGAAAAGTATTGAAGTTGGGAATTAATCGGTGTATCTTTATGAAATATTATTTAATTGATGGATTGACGAAGTTGTGGAAAAATAATATTGGATTATAAATGAGAAATTTATATTGAACTAAGTATGGTAGTGGTAGTAAATTGGAGGTGTGCTAATAATAGGCCCATTAAGGAGTTTATGAGAAAATATTATTATTTGGTTTATCAGGTTAAAGGAATAAAAGAATAGAAAATTAGGTTTTGTTGGTAGAATAAGGGTTTGTGAGAAAAAGGAAGTATGTTATGCATATAGAGAGGAAAAAGAAGAAGCCATGGAAAATTGATCGAGGCCGTTGCAGGGCAAAGGTTGAAGCCATGGAAAAGCTTGGATGCTACCGGAATTAGAGAGCGTCCTTCAATCCGAGGTAAGGGTGTGGCTCAATCTCTATAATCAGGTATATGAAAGACTGTATGTGGGATTATATAATTTCTGCTACTATGTACTCCCTCCGGCCTTATTTATAAGCAAAGATTCCTTTTTTAGGTTCATTGAATAATGAATGTATCCGGTCTATTATATAGACCAAATACATTCATTACTCAATGAACCTAAAAAAGGAATTTTTGCTTATAAATAAGGTCGAAGGGCGTATAGATTGAATCTGATAAAATTCCTGTGCATCGATGGACTGTGTTAAGATGTTGTGCTTGTGTTGCTACTGTTTGTTGTTGTTCTATCACGAATTAAATGGTATACATTGTGTTGGTGTTGATTGTGTTGGGTTGTTTAAGGGTGTGCATGAATTGTTTGTCGAGTATGATATATTGGGATTCTGGGAAAATTATTAATGCTGTTAATTTTATTTGTCTGTGGAATTGATAATATGTTTAAGAAATGGTTCTATGATTCATTTAAATCGTATTGCTGTTACTAAGTTGTTGAGACTGTTAATCGGGGCTTTAAAACTGGGTAAATAGAAGAAAAGTGACCGAAGGAAGTGGCAGGAAAAGAAAAAATAATAATAGAAGAAGAAAAGAATTTGGGGAGAGGGCCACACTGCTATGGCATGGGTGACCCACCCTTGGAACATATCTATGGCGCGGGCCCCTTGAATGAGGGATGGGCGCCCCAGCCATCACTTGTTTTTTTTTCTAATTCATAATTTTGCTCACTGTATCTCTTTAATTGGCATAAATAATATATATGTATTTTAATTAAGATAGTATATTCATAAAGGTACCAGAGGTAGTTATCAGTAGTAGCATAAGGGATTAAAATAAATTACAGGTTGATATATTACGGTGGTAAGTTGATTAGTCTAGTTAGTTGCAAAGTGTTGCATTATAATAGTAAATTAAATTGGTGACAAAGTTAGTTCGGCAAATTGTAGGGCGGTCATACTGCTTTTATTTAAGTTAATATTAGACTGAGAATTAAAATAGTAGGATTAGCAAAAGGTAGGAGAAGTATTTTACTAGTAGGAAACAACAGTAGTTGATGTACACATTTTGGTAGTTTAGCAGAAGAAATAGGTGGAGTAGCAGCAAGAATAATGGAGCAGTATAGTTAATAACAGGAATATAATTTAGTAGCATTTGAGATTTAATATCAGGGATTAAATAAATAGAAATGGTGGGAATTAGTAGTACTACTAGAGGTTGATGAAATCAACACCGAATAGTAATATTAGTAGTTTTAATCGGTATAATTGTTTAACCGAAATTAGTAGAAATTTGGCAGAAATAATTCATAAATGGTTGTAGTTATTTTTGGTTGGTTTGATGTAGGGAATTGGTCGAATAGGTAGAATTAAATGGTAAAATTAGTTGTCCGGTATTAGTTGAAAATTGTCGGAGTAGTTTGTATGTATTTATAGATATTATTGGTGGTCTTGTTTTGTTGAAACTACGTCGAATAAGTTGATTTGCATGTATAGTTGAATAAGTTGTTTTGTCCCGATGTATGGACCTTATTAAGTTGCAGGTCCTATGACCAATGTTATTTGCGTTGAGCTGTTGTTATAAATTGTTGTTAATAAGTCGATTAATTTGTAGGTCTATGACCAGTGTTGAAGCGACGTTGAGTACCTCTATTTATTGGTACAATGTTGATGTAGGCCTATGCCTTGCGATGATTATTGTTGTTGTATGTGATTGTTGCATTCATACATTTGCATCTTTGAGTTGGCCTGGATTGACAAAATTTTTAAGTTGGAGCTATGCTCACCATGTTGGCCTAAATAGGCAAATTAGCGACGAAGGCTTATGCTTTGATGCGGCAAGTATCAGATATGCCTAAGAGGGGGGGTGAATTAGGTTTTCAAAAATAATCGGTTTTATGAGAATGTCTTTACTAACTTTTTGGTTAAGTGTTTGAAGGCTTTTGATGGTTTTTATCTTTTTCTTGGTAATGGAGATGAAAGCGGTAAAAGCGGAAAGATAAAGAACACAACGATATATACTGGTTCCCCTCACAATCCGAGAGTACTCCAGTCCCCTTTCAAACACGAAAGAGATTTCACTATAGTTAGAATGATTGCATAAGCCTATGCCTACTATCTAACCTATAGGGTGATCAAAGGTTCTTAACACCTTTAAGATCAATCAACACTAATGTGGATGAAGAACAATCCTCTTCAAACACAACACTTACTTCCAACAATCCTGGATAGTAAGGAAAAAATATTCTTTGAATTTTTACAAGAGTTTTTGTATGAAGTTTGTAGAGCAATATCAGTCTTGGATTGATCTTCTTCTTCAAATAAAAAATTCTCAAAATAAATATAAGTGTTCACAATGTATGCATGAAACTTTGAATGAATTTTCAATGAAAATGTGTATAGAAAGTTTCACTTGAAAATAAGTATTTGATGAACACTTGGAAATATTGAAAGATGAAGATTATGAAATTTATGAATTGTTAATGAAGAAGGTGATTAATGATTATGAAAGATGTAGTATATATAATGTGTTAAACACCTCTTTTAATGGTTATTTTTCCATGAAACAATGCAATGATTAAGTGGTAAGAAAACAAATTCGTTTGAATGAAATCATGCAATGGAAAAACACCATGGTTCAGTAGGAACCGGTTCCTACCTGGGACAACCCGGTTCCTGCTGAACGTTACAGCAGAAAAATTGAATTTTGAACTGAGGAACCGGTTCCCACCTAGGGACAACCCGGTTCCAAGTAGTAAAACACAGAACTGATGAAAATGAGAATGCTGGGAACCGGTTCCCCCATAGGGACAACCCGGTTCCTAAAACCTTTATTTTGGATTTTACATATGAAAAAGGTTTTAAATGAACTTTTTAATATATGAAACTTATAGATGATTATGATATGCATGGAAATATATTTGTGAACAATTATTTGTCAAAGTGAGTATTGTTTATACCTTTGACGCTTTAGCTCGATTCTTGAATCTTCACAATTTCTACAAGACTTTGAAATGATGTGTTTTTGCTTAAGACTTGAAATTCTTTTTGCACATCCTTTATGAAAGCTTGATGTCCACATTATCTTCATCAAAACCACAATATGCTTGTGAAGCTTTGCAATTACATTCTCCCCCTTTTTGATGATGACAACCAAGTCTTGAAATGTTCTTTTTTTTTTTGAAAAAGTTGTTTTGTGCTTTGAAAATATGTTGAATAATGCAAGGCTCCCCCTATGTTAGTGACTCCCCCTAAATCCATGATTTCTTTGATTTATGGTGATGAGTTCATTTGATGTTATGGCCTGCATTTCTCTTTTAAAAACAAAACAACAACAAAACACATGCATATTTCTTCTCCCCCTTTGTTATTATCAAAAAGGATGGGGAAAAAGATAGAATATATATGAAACATAAACATAACACAATTTGAAACAACATAAACATAACACATAATAAACGATACGATACGTAGTTTTTTACGTTTACAACACAAAACATAAATAAATAATCCTAAAGGTCAACTTTGATACAATTTGAATGGAGCAAAGCTTGTTGAACATCATCTCCATTGTATAGCCACCTTCGGGAGGTTGAGGAATTTGTGGCACGGTTGGCTCAAGGTCAACTTTGTAGAAGAATCTACCTTCACGATCCGTAACAATTCCGGTATTCTTAAGAGCGGTGGCGGTGGTGATAGCACACTCTTGTTCATCCATAGTCTTCTTCGGTTCCCTTTGGAGGAGGACACCGGCATTCCGAACAATGTGAGAAATTGCCCTTGCATATGGCAAGCCTCCTTTAAGAGAAGCCATAAGTTGCATGTGGCGCATAATTGAAAGAGCCCAATTTACTTCAATGCCACGTCTTAGAGCAACCAAGACCATTAATTCGAACTCATTGATCCTGGAATGGTTAGAATTCTTTGGAAACAAAACATAAGCAATGATAAGATGGAGCATCCTATCACTTACTGATAGACTTGAACCGAACATATTGAACTTGTTAGCGAGTTGTTGGCGAACCGAATCACGTTGAGTAGGTCGGCACATATCAACAAAAGTATCAATCTTGCTATATGGTAGCCATTCTTCCGGAATGTTACCTTGAAGGAGCACTAAACCTGTAGATGGAATTCCTAACATTTTCCCGAATTCCTCAACATCTAAACATATTTATTTTCTTGAAACTTCAGACAACAAAGTGAAATCACCAAAATCATCGGTCACTATCTTAAGGTTATGGTAAAATTCTCTAACCAAATCCGGGTAATAATCACCATGGTCAAGCACAAAATTAGCTACCCCTGCATTAGCTAGCCTAGCCGGAAAATTGAAGTTGTGATTAGGAAAGTCAGGGAGATTACTGTACTTTGCCTGAAGGAGATTCCGACTATGAGTGTTGAATGTGAGTCTCCGACTCTTGAAAGTTGGATGGATCTCTTGAGGCTCTTCACTTGATTCACCAACTTTGTTCTTCCCTTTAGCATTTCTTATAGCTCTTGGTGCCATGGTTGAGAGTTAGGGTTTTGGTTTAGGATATTTGGATTTGTAGAATGGAAGATTATTTGAGTGATATATGTGAAAGAGTGGAGGATTATATATTGGTTTGAGATAGTGGGTAATTTAAGTTTGAGAGTTATGGTGAGATAATGGAGTTTTAATGAGTTTGACAATGGAGGTGGAAGGGTTGGAGAAGATGAAGATGAATGTTGAATGAGAGTGAATGTGAGTAAATGAGTGTAAATGTGTGGTGTTAAGAAATATAGTATGCATTGAATAAAAATAAGATAAATAAAAGAAAATAACAAAACAATGCTAGCCACACATCTTGTTTTCGTAACAGCCAAAAGATAAAAGAAAATCTGAAAAAATCTGCGTGGGAACCGGTTCGTCCCACATGGGAACCGGTTCCTGAGACACACAAAAACTTCGCCTCTGGTTTTTACTACGGGGAACCGGTTCCTCCCTACATGGGAACCGGTTCTTGGACAGAAAAAGTCCAAAAACTTAAATTTTATGAAATGGAAAGGATATATATCATACATAAACATCAAGACATAATATATGAACATTCATAAAGCACCTTTTGACACATAAAATGTTAGAAATGTGTACCTTTTGATTTATGATAATGAATAACACATTTAAACATCACCTTCATCTAAAATTCCAAGCTCTCGTCGAATTTTGTAAAACGATTCTTTTGGGAGAGGCTTGGTGAAGATATCTGCAAGTTGATTATGAGTATCTACAAAAGTGACTTCAACATCTCCTTTAAGCACATGATCGCGAAGAAAATGATGTCGAATGTCTATGTGTTTGGTTCTTGAATGCATGACCGGATTCTTTGTAATATTTATAGCACTTGTATTGTCGCATCGAAGAGGAATGCATCCGAGATCAAGTCTGTAGTCACGAAGTTGTTGCTTAAGCCAAAGAATTTGTGCACAACAACTACCTGTTGCTATGTATTCTACTTCGGCCGTACTAAGAGAAACACATGCTTGCTTTTTACAAGCCCATGGTACTAATGCATTTCCAAGAATGTGACACGTACCACTTGTGCTTTTACGATCAGTTTTACAACCTGCATAATCCGCGTCAGAATAACCAATTAAATTGCAAATACAACCTTTAGGGTACCATAGCCCAACGTTGGTTGTTCCTTTGAGACACTTCATGATTCTTTTAACCGCCATAAGATGTGATTCCTTTGGGTTTGCTTGAAAGCGAGCACAAAGACAAACACTAAACATTATGTCAGGACGGCTTGCCGTCAAATACAATAAAGAACCAATCATACCTCGATACTTAGTAATATCAATTGGAGTACCGGATTCATCTTGATCAATATATGTACCGGAGCCCATTGGATTCATTGCTTTACAATTATCCATATCAAACTTTTTTCAATAATTCTTTACAATATTTGGATTGATTGATAAAGATTCCATCTTTGAGTTGCTTAATTTGTAGTCCAAGAAAGTAGTTTATCTTTCCCATCATAGACATCTCGAATTCTCCTTGCATCATCAATGAGAATTCCTCACACATTTCTTTGTTAGTTGATCCAAAAATGATATCATCAACATAGACTTGAACCAATAAAGTGTTACTCTTGATTTTCTTAATGAACAAAGTTTTATCAACCTTACCCTTTTCGAAACCCTTTTCACACAAAAAATTGCTAAGTATATCATACTATGCTCTTGGTGCTTGCTTTAAGCCATAGAGAGCCTTTCTCAACTTAAAGACATGTGTAGGATTCTTGAAGTCTTCAAATCCCGGGGGTTGTTTGACATAGACTTCTCCATTAATGTAGCCATTCAAGAATGCGCTCTTGATGTCCATTTGATAAAGCTAAAAATTTAATGAACATGCATAAGCAAGTAAAAGACGAATAGCTTCTAACCTTGCAACCGGAGCAAATATTTCTTCAAAGTCGATTCCTTCTTCTTGATTGTAACCTTGGGCCACCAATCTTGCTTTGTTTCGAACAATTATATCATTCTCATCAAGTTTGTTCTTAAACACCCATCAAGTACCTATGATGTGTTTATTATTTGGTCTAGGAACAAGTTCCCAAACTTGATTTCTCTCGAATTGATTTAATTCTTCTTGCATTGGATTTATCCATTGATCATCTCCGAAGGCTTCATCAACTTTGGAAGGTTCAATTTGAGAAACAAAAGCCATGTGTAAGCAAGCATCTTTGAAATTTAATCTTGTTGCAACTCCTTGGCTACTATCTCCAATAACTTTATCAATAGGATGATCTCTATGAGTTCTCTATTCTTTTGGTAGATCATTGGTGTTTGATTCTTGTTGTACACTTTCTTGTTGAAGACTTTCTTGTTGAACACTTTCTTGTTGAACTTCCGGTGCCTTCACAATTGTTTCATTTGAAAGTTCTTCCGGGGGTAAATCTAAAGGATCATCATCATCACAAACAACTATTTCCTCTTTGGAGGTGTTAGTCTCATCAAAAGATACATGCATGGATTCTTCAATAGTTAAAGTTCTTTTATTATAAATTCTATATGCTTTACTAGAAAGAGAATAACCAAAAAATATACCTTCGTCGGATTTCTCATCAAACTTACCAATATTGTCTTTGTCATTATTGAGAACAAAGCACTTGCATCCAAAAATGTGAAAGTGAGCAATGTTTTGCCTTCTTCCTTTGAAGAGTTCATATGGAGTCTTCTTTAAGCTAGGTCTAATGATTACTCGATTTCCAACATAACATGCCGTACTAACCGCATCCGCCAAAAATATTTAGGAAGATTTGCATCACCAAGAATTGTTCTTGCAAGTTCCACAAGAAACCTATTTTTCCTTTCAACTACTCCATTTTGTTGTGGAGTTCTTGGTGCTGAAAAATTATGAGAGATACCATGTTCTTCACAAAATTCTTCAAAAGATGCATTTTGAAACTCTCCACCATGATCACTTTTATGGATACAATCTTTAATGACTTTTCATTTTGGATTTGTTTTGCATACTTCTTAAAGGCTTTAAAAGCATCACTTTTCTGCACAAGAAACAAAGTCCAAGAATATCTAGAATAATCATCAACAATAACTAAAGCGTATACACTACCTCCGAAGCTTCTTGTCCTTGATGGACCAAATAAATCCATATGCAACAATTGAAGTGGTCTTGTTGTAGTCACCACATTCTTTGGTTTGAAAGATGATTTGGTTTGCTTTCCCTTTTGACATGCATCACATAATTTATCCTTGACAAACTTAATCTTAGGTAAGCCAATAATAAGATCCTGTTTGGTTAACTTATTTAAATGATCCATAAGAATATGGGCTGCTCTTTTATGCCATAACCATGATTCATTATTGTTTACCAAAAGACATTTTACTTTCAAAGATAAATCATTTAAAGAAATCATAAAAATGTTATTAATTCTTGTACCTTTGAGTTTTACCTCATTGGTGACTTCATCGATGATCAAGCATTCCTCTTTGGTGAACTTGATCTTGAAGCCTTTGTCACAAAGTTGGCTAATGCTTAGAAGATTATGCTTTAGTCCTTCAACATAAAGAACATCTTCAATTGATGTAAAAGGTGGTTCACCAACTTTGCCTTTGCCAAGAATTCTTCCCTTATTGTTGTCTCCATAAGTGACAAAACCCTTGGCCTTTAACCTTAGATCTGAAAATTGGTTTAGGTCTCCCGTCATATGCTTTGAACAACCACTATCTAGATACCATAAGTTTGAGGTGGTCTTCAAGCATGCCTACAAAACAAATTAAGTTTTGTTAGGTACCCAAGTGGCTTTGGGTCCATCATAGTTAGTTCCTTTCTTTACCCATACATAATGTCCACTAGGTACACTAAAGTTTCTTACATAACAAGCATTGGGTGTGTGACCAATAATACCACAATAAAAACAAGTAGGTTCAAAGTTACTTCTATATCTAGGAGGATAAGATTTCTTCTTAACAAAGTTCTTCCTTTTAGGATAATGTTGCATTACTTTAGGCTTTTTCACTTTCTCTTGAATTGGTTGGTTACTAGCTTTGACAAAGATAGTCTTGCTGGAACATGGTTTATCAAATTTAGAAAAGCCAAGTCCGCTTTTATCATTGGAGTATCTTTGTGTGCTAAGAACATTTTCCAATCCAATTTGCCCTTTTTCATATCTTTCTAAAACACGTTTTAATTGGACAATTTGGAAGGAAAGTGATTCACAATTCTTGCATGCAACATTATCTTCTTGAACACTAATCATTTTTTCTTTGTCATCTTTATGTTCTACTTCAATTATCTTAACCTTCTCTTCTAAAGATGATATTATTTTCTTTTGAGATGAGATAGTTTTATAGAGAATTTTGCATTCTTTTAATAATTCATCTATTGCAGCTTGTGCACCATTATCAAAGAGAGAATCATCATAACTAACCTCGCCTTCTTCATCGTCGGAGTGGTGTGATGCCATTAGTGCTAGGTTTGCACTTTCGTCACTATCGGAGTCCGATGAGGAACTTACTTCATTATCTTCCCATGCTATGTAGGCCTTTTTATTTTTGAACTCCTTTTTGCCTTTGAATCCATTCTTCTTCGAAAGCTTTGGACATTCCGGATTTATGTGTCCTTGTTTCCCACATTCATAGCATGTAACTTCTTGTGATGAAGTGGATGCTTCTTTATCCTTATGCTTTGAGAATTTCTTTCTTTTGACATAGTTAGTATTATCAATATTATTTTTATTACCAAAAAATTTGCCTAACCTTTTTACAAGAAGCAAGAAGTTTTCATCTTCATCCGATGCATCTTTCATTTTGTTTTCTTTTGAATCTACCTTTAGTGCAACGCCTTTGGATTTCTTCTCTAAGTTCTCATGCTTTTCCAATCTTCCAAGTTCCGTCTCATATTCTTGAAGTTTTCCAAATAGTGTTGCGGAAGTAAATTTTGATAAATTTTTCTTTTCGGATATCGCCGTTACTTTTGGTTGCCACTCCCTTTTCAAAGATCTGAGCACTTTAAGATTAAGTTCTTCGGTAGTAAGAGTCTTACCAAGTGCCTTCAAGTGATTTGTCAAATGTACGAATCGTTTTTGCAGATCGAGAATAGTTTCTCCGGGCTTCATTCTAAACAGTTTGTACTCTTGGCTTAAAGTATTCAATCTTGATCTTTTAACTTCAGTGGTACCTTCATGAGTTTCTACAAGAGTATCCCATATTTACTTTGATGTTGTACATGCCGATACTCGGAAAAATTCATCCATACTAAGAGCACCTTGAAGAAGATTGACCGCCTTTTTGTCAGCAAGAACCCTTTTTCTATCATTATCATCCCATGACGCTTTAGGTTTCTCCGATCCAACACCATTAACGACCGTTATAGGGACATGAGGACCTTGTAGGACAGCCTCCCAAGCTTCTTCTCCTTGTGCTTCTAGATGAGCCTTCATTCGGATTTTCCAAAAGTCAAAATATTCACCACAAAACAATGGAGGCTTGTTGTTAGAACCACCATCTTTGAAAACAGGATTTTGATTTGCGGAAGCCATTCTGGATCTTTAGGAACAAGTTACCTATAACTTGCTCTGATGCCAAATGTAAGTATCAGATATGCCTAAGAGGGGGAGGGGTGAATTAGGTTTTCAAAAATAATCGGTTTTATGAGAATGTCTTTACTAACTTTTTGGTTAAGTGTTTGAAGGCTTTTGATGGTTTTTATCTTTTTCTTGGTAATGGAGATGAAAGCGGTAAAAGAGGAAAGATAAAGAACACAACGATATATACTGGTTCCCCTCACAATCCGAGAGTACTCCAGTCCCCTTTCAAACACGAAAGAGATTTCACTATAGTTAGAATGATTGTACAAGCCTATGCCTACTATCTAACCTATAGGGTGATCAAAGGTTCTTAACACCTTTAAGATCAATCAACACTAATGTGGATGAAGAACAATCCTCTTCAAACACAACACTTACTTCCAACAATCCTAGATAGTAAGGAAAAAATATTCTTTGAATTTTTACAAGAGTTTTTGTATGAAGTTTGTAGAGCAATATCAATCTTGGATTGATCTTCTTCTTCAAATAAACAATTCTCAAAATGAATATAAGTGTTCACAATGTATGCATGAAACTTTGAATGAATTTTCAATGAAAATGTGTATAGAAAGTTTCACTTGAAAATAAGTATTTGATGAACACTTGGAAATATTGAAAGATGAAGATTATGAAATTTATGAATTGTTAATGAAGAAGGTGATTAATGATTATGAAAGATGTAGTATATATAATGTGTTAAACACCTCTTTGAATGGTTATTTTTCCATGAAACAATGAAATGATTAAGTGGTAAGAAAACAAATTCGTTTGAATGAAATCATGCAATGGAAAAACACACTGGTTCAGTAGGAACCGGTTCCTACCTGGGACAACCCGGTTCCTGCTGAACGTTACAACATAAAAATTGAATTTTGAACTGAGGAACCGGTTCCCACCTAGGGACAACCCGGTTCCAAGTAGTAAAACACAGATCTGATGAAAATGAGAATGCTGGGAACCGGTTCCCCCATAGGGACAACCCGGTTCCTAAAACCATTATTTTGGATTTTACATATGAAAAAGGTTTTAAATGAACTTTTTAATATATGAAACTTATAGATGATTATGATATGCATGGAAATATATTTGTGAACAATTATATGTCAAAGTGAGTATTGTTTATACCTTTGATGCTTTAGCTCGATTCTTGAATCTTCACAATTTCTACAAGACTTTGAAATGATGTGTTTTTGCTTAAGACTTGAAATTATTTTTGCACATCCTTTATGAAAGCTTGATGTCCACATTGTCTTCATCAAAACCACAATATGCTTGAGAAGCTTTGCAATTACATATGCCTCAATAAACTAACAATTTTTAAGTTAGGAGTTCTGCTCTAATGGTACCACATGCATGTGCATAGTTGAGTCGCATCTTGAGTTGTATGTTAAAGTTGTGGTTGTTGTTGAATTGTGATAAATTGAAGTTGTATATTATAAGTTGTTATGTTGATGTGTCAATTGATTTAAGTTATTGTTGTTATTAAGTTGTTTTGATCTAAGTTGTTTGTCGGTTGTTGTATAATTGGTGTTATAAAATGGTGAAATTTATATGATTCTAATCTAATATACTGTTTATCATACACTTGTTTATATTGGTTGATATCTCACCCTTTCATTTGTTTCGCCGTTGCCTTTATAGTGGTAACGTGCATGTATTCGAGAATTACGAATTAATTGTTGTTAGCCCAAGTCGGTCTAGTTGCTTTGATACGTAGCACTCGGGGAGATGAATGATATTTTTTCTATGTTGTTGTTACTACTCTAGTTGTTGAATAATTATAAAGTTGAAATTTATTTTAGTTGAATAAAGTTGTAAATGATTTCTAAGTTGAAAGTTGTGATTCCACTGCGTAATTAATAAAAAGGTGGTTATTTTTCCATATGAATAAAGTATGTTGTAAGTTCTTCTACCAAAAGCTATGTATCTATGTTACTTGCAATACATGTTGATTATTTTATGTTGAAAATGTGATATCCCATTGTTTTGTCGAAATTTTATCACTCTAATGTTATTATTATTACCGGGTAGAAATGGGGTGTTACAGTCTGCGTTGTTAAAATTGTTTAATCTGAAGGAGAAAAGCGGGTGATCGGATAAAAGTTTCACATAATTACTTGATTTGTTGAAACAAATGCTACCAAAAGATAACAATTTGTCGGATCATTGTTATGAGGACTATAATAACTTATGAAGATTCAATCAAACCTTAAAGTTTAAAGCCATGCAAGAAGATAAAGATGCACAAGATGGTTTGTTCAAAAGCTCTTCCTCTTAATCAAGCTAATGAAATAGGGTTTGATGATTCTCTGATGGTGGCATCTAACTTAAAGATACCTAAAGCCTCATATCCAAGAAGACTCAAGCATGTGCTTATATAATTGTTTTATTTGACAAAGTCTTGATGGTTTAGAGTATGAAAGAGAGGAAGAATGAAAGTCCGCCTGATTGTGTCTTAGTGATCAGTGTTTTTGTAAAAACACCAAGTGTCTGATTGTGTCCGAGTGATCAATGTTTTTGTAACAAAACACACACACACATGCTCACACTAAAATCATTTTAAAAGCCTCTATATCTCAAAGAAAACAACCTAAAATAATTTTAGAGCCTGACCAGATGAATTAGTTTAGTGCAAACAATGTCTGTAATCAATTAGGTTATTGCAAATAATGCCCGTAATAAAATGTGAGCATATTTCCAATCGACTGGGTTAGTGCAAAAGTGTTCATAATTAATTGTGGCAACATCTTAAAGAAGAGCAATGGCTATATTTGAAAAACTTCCAAAATGGACATTTGTAATCAATTATTTTAGGTTATCTGATCGATTAGGATAGTGACTCAATCGAATGGGACATTAAATTGGCCCATGGATCTTTAACATTTTTGTGTCAACCTCTAGCCTATAAATAGATGTCTATGCCTTCACATTTTCACATTCAGAATTGTGAGTTATCTGACTTTTCTAACTCTCTCCCTAAAATATTTTTCTACTTTCTCTCATTTGAATTTAGCCATTTCGCTTAAGAAATTCCTTGTGTTTATGTGAGTAAATTTTTATTTCTGAAAAGGGTATATTTGTAAATTCAACAAGAGATATTCTCTTGGTTGAATAATTTTTCTTAAGGGAGTGTTTGTTTGGGTTCAAAGCTAAACCCGTTAAAAGCTTTCTTTGGGAAGAGATGTGTCGTAGGTCAGCCACGGTACTGAAGCGGTTACTACTCAGGTCCACCTACTTGCTCTTCCTGCAGATCTATGGCAGGTAGCACTCCTCGTCCTACGCCTCCACGACGAATGATTCTACCGTCACTTCCTCTGCGCTTCATCTTAAATCTAAAAAAAAATAGTTTTTAAAAACTTTTAAAAATATAAGACAAAATCGAAAATCTTTCACAAAAGAAATATGGTAGACAAACAAAGTAATGATTTGGAAAACTTACTGAAGAGTCTTTTGGTGTGTTAAGATTATGGACTAGATAACTCGAAAGTAAGACTTCTAAAGTTGATATATGGACCGGAAGTTTTGAGGGAAAGACTTGCGTGGTGGATTTGTGTTTCGAAAAAATTTGGGTGAAAGACGTCTAGTGTAATTTTGGGTATCGGAAGACTTGGGGACAGACTTCCGATGATCTTTTGTACATCAGAATACTTGGAGATAAGACTTTCCATACAAATTTTTCACGACTTCTCTCAACTTTTTTTTCAGTTGACAGAAAAACTTAAAATTAAAATGAAAAAAAAGAAAAATTTAAAACATGTACTATTTATAGAGGTCAACTAACATAAATGGTTAGAATAGTGACACAATTGAAGAGATATGAAATAAAATTTGACAATTTCTTTATAGATCCCCATAGGGTGAGGACCCCTGCTAAAAACCCCAAAATATCCTTTTATTTTGGAGATGGATCTCCGAAATCATCTATTTTCACATTTTCAATTATTTCGGTGATGCATCTTCGAAAACACCCATTTTGGGTATTTTCGGATATGCATATCCGAAAGCACTTATTTTCCAATTTAAACGTTGGATTTAAAATGTCAGGTGTTTTTTCGGAGATGCATCTCCGAAAAAACCCTTCCCAAAATTTAAGATATTGGTTAATTCGGATATACATATCCGAAATATCTCAATATTCTAAATTTTACGTATCAAATTTTATTAACACACAAATTAAAACACAAACTAAATAAAATAAAGATTATAAACCGTACATTCAACCAAAAATCAAAAATACATTGTAAAAATAAAAGAATATTAATATTCCTAATATGTCATTGGTAAAATAATCAATCAAATATTATAAAATAATTATTATTCCTTTTGTTTTATTATATTAAATAGATATTTTAATTAATACAAATAATTATATTATGGATTCACCTTGATCTTAATTTTTTAATCAATATTGAATTTTTTCTGGATATGTATATTAGAAAAATTTCAAGACCAAAAATTGAGTTATTTCGAAAATGCATCTCCGAATTCACTTTTTTTTAAAAGTGGTATTTTTGAATGTGCAAATTCGAAATCACATTTTTTTCCAAAAAAAGATGCATTTGGAGATACACTTCCGAAATATAAAAACATTTATGAAATTTCGTCGCGGGTTACTAAGGAGGTAGGGAGTTATATAAAGAAATTAAAATTTGTCCATAATTATTACCAAAAGCAAACTCGGGCTTGACTACAAATCCAAGAGGTAAGGCCCATCCCGAAATGGCTTTTCTGAATGATGATCATGTGTCAGCGGACTATATAGCTGAGGCATACATCGAATTAATATCTTTATTTTCTCTTTTTCCTTAGATAAATTACCTAAGTCCATCAACTACAGTATGACAAGTGCTTTGATTAGAAGCCATCACAATAGGACAAATTAAATAGAATCAACTTCATCTCAAATACACTTGTATAATACTAGGAAAGTCAATAAAACTCCCAACCAAACCATGCAACATGGTAAAACACAGCTAAAAAATTAGAGGACAAATTTTTTTTTTAAAGAGAAAATAATATTATAGATAGAAAGAGTAGCAGGATATTCCAACCCTTACAATTAAAGAATTAGAGTACATATCCCTATCTCTCAATAGGCAAAATGAGGATTCAACAACCATATACATATGATGATATAATATTTCTATATATGATATACTATAGAACGCTATGACCTATACTCCAATTTACATATTAAAACGTCTCCGAACAAAACCTATTAAGTTAAACCATGAAAAGTTTACAGAAAAATGTTTGAAATATATCTCAATATTAACTTTCATGTGCTTCCAACTTCCATAACTTTCTTTTCATGCTAGACTTATATATTATATACATGGTTTAACTCCAATATGATTCCGCAATATTGCTCCCAAAAACTGATTTAGATGGACTTATAAGAGTCATTTTCTTATGGAACAAGAAGACATATCCTGCAAAAAGCTAAACATGAAAAATCATAAGTCTTGTTTCAAAAAATATTTAACTATTATTATATTAAACTTGCAGCATCATTTTAATTTTTAATTTAATTGTGTGTTCACCTTATTATTTTAACATGTATGAAATTATTTATCCTAAAATAAACAGGCATCAAATTATATGAAAAGCTAAATAATGTGAATGAAAAGGATGAGAGAAAATGAGAGATATGAAAGAGAGTGAAAAAAGCATCTGAGTAGATGATAAGGGCAGAGACATGTTTGGCCAATGAAATAGAAGGACACTCGTGACTCTGCCAACCCAAAACTAAAATATATCCAAAAATGATGCGAAATTGAAAAGGAGAAGACAGTAGAAGAAACAAAATCCTGCACTACGTTGCTGTCTTCACTCCATGCAAAGTTAATAATATGTCAGTCATCAAACCTTTTTATTTTCAAAACACAATTTAACTGTAGACAGGGTTTCTTTTGAAAATAAAATTCTAGTACACACACTAATTTATTATGAGTTCTTATATTGTTTTTTGTTTTTTAATGATATATATATATATATATATATATATATATATATATATATATATATATATATATTAATGGTCAATAGTGTTCTACTCTCTATAACTTCTTTAATATTTAATTTAATAATTAAGTGATCGAAATTGGTTTTAAATAAGTTAATTTTTATTAAGAATTAGTTGAAAATTAAAAAATTTATGTTTGTATATATATTTTTAAAATTGAGTTGAATAATGAGTTTAAGTGTAATTAAAAATAATGTTTAGAGTTAAAAATGAAATTATAACTTCTAAATTAGAATCAATTTTGAAAACAAATTTTGTATACAGAAAATCATTCAAAAATTTCAAAATAATATTAAGGAGATCATGCGCTACATTAATTAGTCGAAGGATTTTGATACAATTCTTTCTTTATTAATATTATTTCATAAAAAATTATTTTATCATATACTATGGAAAAAAATTTATTTGTAATTAACTCTTAAGCTTTGGAAAAATTTAATTTACAAAAAATAACATTTTATCATTTATAACCATTTTGTTAATTTTCAATTTTAAAAAAAACTTAAACATTCACTATTATTAATAGTGAACAAAAATTTAACATCCACTTGTTGATCAATAATATTAAATGATGTTTAACTAATGTCATTTTTCAATGATATTTATTAGATTATTTTTATAAAAAAATAATTTATTCAATTATTGATTCAAATACAACAGGATAAAAACAGGTTGATTTTAGGAATCTGTCCTATACAAATCCTCATAAAATATAAAATGTCTTTCAAAATTCAACTCATTGTCCAACAAATAGTAAAAGGTACTCCCTACCTAGCACATTTACCAATGAAATCTTACTTTAATCATCCTACATAGAAATAATCAATAATAATAATATACAAAAAACAGTGATTTTTTGTTACGTACCTTTTGTATTTTTCTTCAATTGCATGTCCAACAAAGATTCATACAATCACTCAAAGTTCCCTCCACTACCAAACGCTGCAGCGTTTTTCTCAGCTTCCACGTTGAAGTTTCTTTGCTCTCTTTGTGAAACTCCTCCATTCATGTTTCTCATTACTATTTGACCAACTCCAAGAAAATCTCTAGTGAGTCCATCACCACCATTAACCTTTGTTGCTAGAGAAGAAGAAGAAGATGAACTGCCATAGCTTCTTAGTAATGAAGAAGCACTAGTGTTATTGTTGTTGTTTGTGCTTGATGTTGCACCCATTTGAGAAGCTTTTTGAAGAAGTGCTGTAGCTGACATGTGAGGTGAGATAGGATTTGTTTGGTTATTATTATGATCACACATTAATGGATTTTGAGAAAAGAACTCTTCATGGTTGAAATTTTCAGAAAACAAATTGTTATTGTTGAGTTCAGACAATGATATTAGTCCTTGGAATGTTTGAGATTGTTGATCATGATGATGGAAATTTTGGTTTGGTGGTTGTGTGATGAAGTTAAATGGAGGGGTGTGAAGAGGATGTTGTGGGGGTGGGGATAGAATGTTATGGTTGCCAAAACGCAAGATTTCAGTGGATTGGTTGGTGTCGTTTTGGTTATGAGTTGATGAGATCTGTTGTTGAGGAATTTGAGATAAGGCTAATGACATATTGTTGTTGCTAATGTTTCCAAATAATTGGGAGTTGTTAATGGAAGTGTTGGTGATTAAGGTTGGTAATTGTGGTTGTCTTGAACTTTCTTGAGCAAGTGCATCACAAAAGGCTCTATGTGTGATGAAACTGTCTCTTCTGCAAAAATAAACAAACATCTCATTTTAAGAAATGTTAATTTAGATTAGATTAAATTATACATTTATACAAATTTTTATAGAAAATAATTTGAAAATTAAAAAGTTATAACTAAAATCATATAAATGATCATTTTACAAGACATGTTCTTGGTTCAAACCAAACCGAACCAAATTGTTCTAGAGTGATGTGTTATATGATTCATAATTTTGAGATTCAACAATTCTAAACTACAACGCCGTATTAGAGGGTGCGCAAGAGAGACTATCTTATAAGATTCAAAATTTGATATGTTTTAACTAAAAGGAAACTAGTAAATATTTTTCACAGTTAAACCATAACAAAATTGAACCCTATTTAATATGCCATATTTAAATCGTGGTTAACCTATATACAAAGTTGTCACATGTTTTTTTGAGGTCTTGTGTAAGTTAAGTGCGATTTAATCTTGACAAAATAAATAGACTCTATTATACTATAATTTATTTGTGACAATAAGATTCTATTTAACCATACTTTAACTGTAAAAGTATCTGAATCATGTGCGGTAGTTCGTTTTGCACACCTTAAATATGCTTTTGTCTATACCTGGCCTCTGAAAACTTGACCCTGACTAAGGTGAAGATGTGGATATTGTGGTGGTAGACAATTTAAGTATGGTACTCTCTTTGAGTAATTCAGAAGGCATCAAAAAGAGAACATTTGAAAGTAATGTCATGCAATGTTGTGTACTCCTATAATTGTGAAACAATGTGTTGTAGGTCAGCTCCTCCATCAACTCAAACAATAATGTACTACTAAAGAAAATGAAATAGTACAAACATGAAATAGAGGGGAAAATCGAGGGAGTGTATTAGAAACTGACGTTATCAAACCAAAAAAAGCTCCTGCAAAAGAGCACGTTACTGAAACTCAAACACATTTTGCCAATACACAAGACAACAAATATGGTAACACATTTTGCCAATACACAAGACAACAAATATGGTAAAAACAACTCAAAACCCCAGTTTCCCTACTTCAGTGCAGTCGAAAGATCCCGCAATAAAAACTTAATTATTCGAATTTTAATAATTTTTCAATCAAGATGAAACATTTTAAAATTTATATTTTTTACTTGTTTTATTTTGATCCGACGATGGTAGAGATTCGAAATAGGTGGTTTCCTTTAGAATTCCCTTTCTTTTTTATACAACAATTTGTAAAATTTCAATAGTATTAAATATTTTTCTAAAATACTTTTTAATTATTTTCCTATAATTTTATAATTAATAATAATAAATATTATATTAAAAAATAATGTTTTCTCTAAGAGTATATATTTAAAAAATAATAAAAGTTGTAAATAAATATAATACTACTATTAATTTCCAGATTTTATGTCACAAATTTCTGTACTTTTAGAAACAATATGGGAGGTTAAAATAGAGATTAATTCAATACAGGTCTTTAAAAAACAGTTAAAAAATGGACCATTTCAATTTAAGTAAAAAAAATAAGTTTCATAGGTAAAATACATAAATAAATATGTTTCTTTTTTTTTTTTTTTTTGATGAAGGGATGGGCCTAAGCCTAAAAGAAAAAATTACAAACGGGAGAAGTTTCTACCCGTGTTTCCCGTTTGTAATAAATATGTTTCATTATAATGAAAAAATAATAATATTTTATTTAAATTTATTAAAAATAATAAGATGCACGATAAGATTTAGTACATATTAAAATAGTGATGTTTTTTGTAGGTAAAATGAGATAAAACTTTTATTTTATCTTTTTCAATACTTTAAAAATTTTGATTTTTTTTCCTTTCTTTTGATTCATAGAGTTGTTTCTTCTGTGTGTTTTTTATGAATTTCAAAGATTATTCACGTGGGGGGTGTTTCCTTCCATTTCACTTGGTCACCTTACAAAATATGAGGGCAAATAATGACAAAGGAAAGCTTACGAGAGAAGAGAGGACACAGAATCTTAATCAAAATATGGAAGGAAACCAACCTCTATATAAAAAGAAAAGCATCTAAAGCCTTTTCCTCCCAAGGCCACCAAAAAACCTAATATGCCCTAATCCTAATATCAAACCTAATGTTCACAAAAAAAATAAAATCAAACCTAATAAACTAAAGCAAATCAAACAATTATTACTTCATGTTTCAAATCCAAATTCACCCATGGACACGCAATAGTAGTGTTTAATTTCTCGTGAGTGCATTTTGCCGAATATAGTCTCCTTCAATTTAAAAAATTAGTATTTACAGTTGCACGCAGAGAATACTCTGTTTACATAAAAAACATTTATTCCCTCTCTACTGCTGCTCATTACCATGTTTTAAATTGCAATTCTCTACTCCTCCAACTGTGATTTTAAGAGTATGTGACTCGGATAACCTCTATGCTCTATCCATTATGATTTTAAATTGTAGTCCGCAATTGCAGACATATATAAAAGATTTTGAAGTCAGTCCAACAGATATTGCAACTGTAATTTTTACTCGATTTTTTAACATTATAAGTGTTTGCAGCTTGATTGCAACAAAACCGTAATTTAAAACCATTCTATAAACTCTATATGTAAAATTGCATGAACAAAAGTGAATAGTGAAAGAACTAGTAATAGGTAAATGAGAATTGATTAGTTAGGTTTTTACTATTTACCTTGAGAAGAGAGTTCCACAGTCACATCTATACTCTCTAGTCCCACAAGTCTTAGAATGAGCTTTCCAATCAGATTGAACAGCATACTTCTTAGAACACTTTTCACATTTCCACTTTTTCTCACCGTGCTTCCTAGAAAAGTGCTTCTTGATTCCAGTTAGGTCTCCAAGAGCTCTAGAAGGGTCATGATGAACACAAGAAGGCTCAGGACACAGATAAACCTTTCTCTTTGGCTCTTTGTTACTCTTCTGCTTTAGCTTCCAAGGTAGATTGTGTCCTCTTCTATGAAGTTGCAAATTTTGCTCTCTTTGAAACCCTTTTTGACACACCTCACATACAAATCTGTTTGTTGCCATTAGGCTCCTTGGAGATAGTGCTATCACCTCAGCATCTGGATCTGTTTTCATTGAAAAAAGCCAAACAAAATTATAAAAATTGAAATTAGGGTTTCCTACCAGAAAATAATGAAACAGATGAAATAAATAAAAAAGATGGATGAAAGATTGAAGAAACTTGCATGGTGTTCCAGGTTGGTTTCTTCTTTTCTTCTGAGGTGGTGGTGCAGGTGGAGTTGTTGATGATGATGAATTTTGTTGATTCATCTCATTCTGATTCTCTTCTGGGATTGTAAAGAAAGATGCTGCTGAAAATGAAGCTGCCATATCAGAATGAAAAACCTCTAGAAATTTGAAAGGAAAAGAAAAAACTTGATATGATTTTTTTTTTCTCTCAAGTAGGCTTTTTATAAATGAAAAATTTCTGAGGTAGAGTTATTATGAATCTCTTCATTGAATTTGGTGTCATGCATATACACCAACACCTATCACTCATGCACCATTTTACTTGTACTTATTTGATTATTTTCTGGCTTTTTTTTTCTTTGTTGAAACTTTTTTCCAGATTTTGGTGAATGCTTTTATGAGAAATGAATTTGATAATTTCAATGAGAAGTGAGAGAAGGTATGGCCTACGGTTTTGTGGACCCAAATTCTTTGTCATGTAACGACATATAGGATGTGTAAGCAGCAAGGAACAGCTATAGCTATATACACCACACAAACACACTCTCTTTCTTGTTTAGCATATTCTGATTCACTACTAGACAGACTTTCACTGATCACCCTGCCCCACTTGAACCTTACAAAAATGTTCAAGGAATCAGAAAAACAAAAAGTGATGAAACTGAAAGTAAAGTTACTTTTAAATTCTTAAATTAGTAAATATTAAGAGGAAGACACATATTTTTGCTTACCTAAAAATAGAATGATTTTCTCAAATATGATTTATATTTTGGATTTTTGAAATACAATCATAGAAGAGTTTGTTCATGTATTTGATTGTAAAAGATTAAGTATGCTGGATTTTGTAGAATGAACATGAGTTTGGATTCGGCGACTCAAATTATTTATAGTTAGGTGACATAGGATGACGTCCGTCCGGTTCCTTTTAGGTCTCTTGCAACTTCTCTGCAGATTCTTTGACTGCTTCTTTCTAGATTCAATAAAATTATCTCAATTCACACGTTCACGATTAATAACTTCAACAGATCTGACGCCAAGGGAAAGATACATAAGATGTCCAAATCCTTTGGTACCCAAGATGTCTATGCCCCATTGGTAAAAAGGTCAGTGACAGATGACATGATGGATAATCTTGATCGGTGCATGGAGAATATTGGAATGTTTTTGACATTTGTTGCTTTTTCTGACGTACTATCGACTTTCCTTCATCAAGGTTGGCAAGTAATAATTGGCCATAAATAGTTTGAAAGTGAGTGCTCACCCACCAATATGACTCATGCATACTTCTTCATTGACCTGTGTGAGTATCGAGGAAGTTTCATCATCGCTCAGACACCTTAGCATATGGGAGGCTTGTACAACTTCCCTCCAACCATGCCATATTTCGCAACCAACCATTTTCTTCTTTCTTGCTTCGGCTTCTTCTGAATGAAGCTTTTCTATTATCAACTTGCATACTATTTAGGCCATCAAATTTTAGGTGTTGGTGACGCTAATGGTGATGAATTCCTCCTTCTTTGTGTTGGGTGCGCAGAAAGTTTCTTATATTACTATTTTGTTATGGCTTAGCTTCTTGGTGCTAGCAAGCTTCGATGAAAGATTTTCCTGGGAATTCTACTCTCTAAGCACATGAATTATCTCAAAGAATTTGAAATTTTAAGCTAATTCATGCACTTTTTGGAGATATTTTACGGGTTGGGCCTCATTTGTCTTATACTCGTCAACCACCTTATTAGCAATCAATTGAGTCGATTTATGCTTTGAGATTTGAAGCGCCCATTTCTGTGATGAGGTTTATTCCAACACCATATTCATATTGATAATTACTGGCCATGAACTCGAACCTCAAGGATTTCTTTATAAGGATGTTGTTCGGGCCTCTGATACTACGTTGGTGCCACTGGCCTTAAAGTTTGAGAAGTCGTGTATGTGCTGGTAAGATCCAGACGCTACCTCCTCGTCCACTAAGAAGCTGAATTCTACTATTAGGTACGCCAAAACTTGAGATTCTACGTTTTGTATGAAATTGATATAATATTTAGATAGTTCTACTTACCAAGTCACCATTTTTCTCTGTAACGCTCGAAAAAATGATTATTTGCTTAATTTAGTCATTTGTGATATGTATTGATATTTTTGCATTTTGGGACGATTTAGTCGGTATTAGTTCGGAATAGCGGAGCGATAGTTACTCGAAAATTTTAATAATTTTAGTATTAGAAATATTAATAAGTTAATATTTAGCATTTTGGGAATATTCCGAGTAATTAAGATTAGATCGAAAATTGAGAGTTAAGAGCTAGAGGGGGTATGCATTAATTAAATTAATTGGGCTTAGTGAGCTGTACGTGTGAGAATTGATTAGGCCCAAGTTGAAAACAATGATGCAGTAAACCACTTAGGTTATAAACTCTGAAAACATATTCTGAGAATCAATTGGGAATAAGCATAGCTGTAGCTGAAGAAGAGGGTTTTGGAGAAAATAGCAGAGAAAGAGAAAGGCACGTAGAGAAATTGAGAGAATTTCGATCGGGACGAATTAGAGCAACCTTAAATCCAAAGGTAAGGGTGGGGTTCTTGCTCTATAAACGGGGACATGATGGATTGTATGTGGATTTGGGGAATTTTATTATCTCTGTGTTTCGATTGAAATTTTCTGATATGTATGAATAATTGTGTGTTACTGTGTTGAATTTTGATCGATGTTAATTTTGTGTTGGAAATGATTTATGTGATGTTCGTGATGTCTGTTTCGTGGAAAACTGAGACCGGGATGAGAAGAATTGAATTTGGGAAGAAGGAAAATGTTAAGGGACGGGGGCCACAAGGGGGGGGGGGCGGTCGTCCCTTAGGTTTGTGAGGTGGGAAAGACCCAACTTAGCACGTGGGGCAGGCGGCCTAGGGGCGGGTGTCCCATAGTGGGGACGAGAGTCCCATGTTCCACTTTTCACTGTGCTACTTCTTTTGGCCATTTTAGTATAATTAAAATAGTAACTTTCAATTAGTATAATTTAGGTATCCAATAGCTTAGAACAGACAACATAATTCCAAGTGTAGCGGATGAACAAAATAGATGGTTTCAAATATGATGATTGGAAGTAATTAACAGTAGTTGGTTTCATTGGCAGATGAACAAAGTAGAGGAACCGTAATAGTGTAGCAGACTAATTCCAAGTGTGGACTAGCAAGACAATTTTATTTAGTAGTAGCAGAATAAATCGTATGACATTAGAAGAACCAACATTGAGTATGTTAGTGACTGAACTGAAATTAATAATACACCAAAATTAATTTAACCGAGTAGTATAACTTAGGCGAGTCCGGAAATGATTCGGTATACGTACTTTCGCGACGTTTTTGGCGATGTTGTGACGTAACGCATAAATTGAATTATTGCGAGTTTTGTGGTTTTGCAGGAAGTTAAAGTGACGATTATTTATCAATGATTATTGATATATTTTGGCGATGTAGGCGAATGCCTTTGCGATGTTATTCTGTGATGTTTGTGATTAGTTGCATTTCATCAGTGTCTCATGAATTGCATGTTTTAGCAACGACCGTGATTTGAAAACTGTGACATAGGTTTATGCCTGTTGGAATGCCTCTATTTATTGGCAATTGGCGATGGGGGATGAAGCCCTTGGTACCACATGCATATTGCATATGTCGTGTCTCATTCATTTGATTTGTTGTGACGTTGTGTGATATATTGTGATTTGATTTTAAATCGTTTTTGGTGGAAATTGTGAATTGGGATATATTATAACTTGAATCGTAATATACTTTTTATCATGACTTCATTTATATTGTTTGATATCTCACCCTTTATTTGTTTCCGCCGTTGCCTTTATACTGGTAACGAACAGGTGATGCTAATGAGTGAAGATTAACCACCATGAATTGACTTGGTTGTCGCTCTGATACGTAGCACTCGGGGAGGACAAGCGAATGTTTTCTTTAATTGTTTAATTGCTGAATTGTGTTTATGTTTTGGGTTGGTTTATACTTTAATGTTAAATTGAGAAAGATGTTATAATGATGATACTAAAGTTTGGTGAAGTTTTATGAATTCCGCTGCGAGGTTATTTTTAATTGCTGAAGTGCTTTTAAGGATTAAATTAGATGTTATAAATTGTCCGCTCTCGTTTAAGCGCTATGTATCTATGTGAAGGCATGTTTGTCGTATGTGAATTAAAATGACGAATGTGACATCCTATTTTATTGTATGAAAATTTATACTCTAATTTTCGAAATAAATATTCGGGTAGATTTTGGGTGTTACATTAGTGGTATCAGAGTAGGTCGGTTCGTCCGGCCAAGTGTCATGTCGTAATTTGTCTAACAATCGAGTATTGTTATTTGGTTCTAACCATTGTTTGTGATGTAGAGATAAGTTGAGATGGATGGAAGAAACGATGTTACGATTGTTGCTGCATTGGAGGCTATGGCTCAGGCTTTGGGGAATCAGCCGAACATCGGTGAGAATGCTGGATCTCGTAGTTTGGCTACCTTCCAGAGAGATAATCCGCCTGTCTTCAAGGGTACCTATGATCCTGATGGTGCAATGACTTGGTTGAAGGAGATCGAGAGAATCTTCCGTGTGATGGATTGCACTCCAGAGTAGAAGGTTCGATATGGTACTCACATGCTAGCGGTGGAAGCTGACGACTGGTGGTTAGAGACTCGCCAGAGGTTGGAAGTTGCTGGTGAGGAAGTGACTTGAGCTGTGTTTCGTAGGGAGTTCATAAGGAAGTACTTTCCTGAGGATGTTTGTGGCAAGAAAGAGATCGAGTTCCTTGAGCTGAAACAGGGAAGCATGTTGGTCACTTCTTATGCTGCGAAATTTGGCGAGTTGGCTAAGTTCTATCAGCATTATGATGGACTAATTGGAGAATTCTCGAAGTGCATCAAGCTTGAGAACGGGTTGCGCCCAGAAATCAAGAAGGATATTAGCTATCAGAAGATTCGAGTATTTGCTGATTTGGTGGATAGTTGCCGGATCTATGAGGAAGACAACACTGCTCATTATAAGATGATCAGTAAGAAGCGGAACAAGAATCACCAGAACCGTGACAAGCCCTATGATACTCCAGCTGGCAAGGGTAAATAGAATGCTGCACAGGGTCAGAGGACTAGTGGGGGAGATGCTCCTGCTGGTATAATATGCTTCAAATGCGGAAAACCTGGCCACAAGAGTAATGTATGCAATGTTGAGGCGCAGAGGTGTTACCGTTGGGGGAAGACTGTACATTTGGCTCCTAATTACAAACACAAGGAAGTTGTATGCTTCATTTGTGGTGAAGAGGGTCACATCAGTACTAAGTGTGAAAAGCCGAAGAAGGCGCCGGGCAGTGGAAAGGTGTTCGCTTTAGCTGGGACTCAGACGGGCACTGAAGATGGACTCATCAAAGGTACATGCTTCATCAATAGTACTCCTTTAATTACTATTATTGACACTGGTGCCGCTCATTGTTTTATCGTTGCTGATTGTGTTGAAAGATTAAACCTTGCGTTGTCTGCTATGAATGAATAGATGGTAGTCGATCTTCTAGCTAAGGGGTCCGTGACTACTTCTCTTGCGTGTGTAAAGTGTCCTTTGTCAATCTTCGACATAGACTTTGTTGTTGATCTGATTTGCTTACCTTTAAGAGGGTTAGATGTAATTTTGGGTATTAACTGGTTAGAGAATAACTATGTTCATATTAATTGTCATGATTAGTCGGTGAGGTTTTCTATTCCAGAAGAGGAAGCTAGTTTGTTGACGGGCAGACAGTTGCGGCAGTTGATGCAAGAAGAGGAAACTCAGATGTTCTCGTTAATGGCGACATTATCAGTGGAGAATCAAGTTGTAATTGATGAATTGTAAGTAGTGCGAGATTTTCCTGAAGTTTTCTCTGATGAAATTCCTGATGTACCACCTAAAAGAGAAGTGGAGTTTACGATTGACCTTGTACCTAGTACCAGACCTGTTTCTATGGCACCGTACATGATGTCAGCGTCCGAATTGGAAGCGTTGAAGAAGCAATTGGAAGACTTACTTGAAAAGAAGTTTGTGAGACCAAGTGTATCTCCGTCAGGAGCTCCACTGTTGTTGGTAAAGAAGAAGGATGGAAGCATGAGGTTATGTGTCTATTATAGACAGCCGAATAAAGTAACTATTAAGAACAAGTATCCACTTCCGAGAATAGATGACTTAATGGATCAGTTAGTGAGTGCTCGTGTATTCGGTAAGATTGATTTGAGGTCGGGTTATCATCAGATTAAAGTGATGGATGAAGATATTCAAAAGACGACGTTTAGGACACGATATGGGCATTATGAATATTCGGTGATGCCTTTCAGTGTTACTAATGCGCCAGGAGTATTCATGGAATATATGAATCGTATCTTTCATACTTATTTGGATCAGTTTGTAGTAATGTTCATTGATGACATTTTGATTTATTCAAAGTCGGAAGAAGAGCATGCTGAACATTTGAAAGTAGTGTTGCAAGTACTGAAAGAGAGGAGATTGTATGTGAAGTTGTCCAAGTGTGAATTTTGGTTAAAAGAGGTGAGTTTTCTTGGACATATTATTTCAGGTAAGGGAATCGCTATGGATCCATCTAAAGTAGATGCTGTGTTGCAATGGGAGACTTCAAAGTCGGCTACCAAGATTAAAAGCTTTTTAGGATTAGCCGGCTACTATAGACGTTTTATTAAAGGGTTTTCTAAATTGGCACTTCCATTGACTAAGCTGACTTGTAAGGGTAAGGCTTTTGTGTGGGACGTTCAATGCGAATAAAGTTTCACTGAATTAACGAAAAGGATGACGATGGCTCCGATTTTGACATTACCTAATCCAGGAGGATTCTTTTGTAGTGTATTGTGATGCTTCCAAGATGGGTTTAGGAGGTGTACTTATGCAGAATGACAAAGTAGTTGCTTATGCGTCAAGGCAATTGAGGACCCATGAAAATGATTATCCTACGCATGATTTAGAACTTGCTGCAGTTGTGTTTGTATTGAAGATTTGGAGGCATTATCTTTATGGTTCTAGATTTGAAGTGTTCAGCGATCATAAAAGTTTGAAGTATCTATTTGATTAGCAAGAGCTGAATATGAGACAACGAAGGTGGTTGAAATTGCTAAAAGATAATGATTTCAGTTTTAATTACCCTCCGGGTAAAGCGAATGTTGTAGCGGATGCGTTATGACGAAAGACTTTGCATATGTCGGCAATGATGATTAAAGAGTTGGAGTTGATTGAACAGTTACGAGATATGAGTTTGGTGTGTGAAGTGACACCGCAAAGTGTAATGTTGGGTATGCTAAAGATTAATAATGAATTTCTGGACAGCATTAGAGAAGCTTAGAAGCTCGATGTGATGTTGGTAGATTCGATGGTTGGAATCGATCAGTATGATAATAGTGATTTCAAGTTGGATGCACAAGGTGTGTTGAGATTCTGCAATCGAATTTACATTCCTGATGATATAAAGATGAAGAAGATCATTCTTGAAGAGAGTCACAGAAGCAGTTTGAGTATTCATCCGGGAGCTACTAAAATGTATCAAGATTTGAAGAAGTTGTTTTGGTGGCCTGGAATGAAACGAGATGTAGCGCAGTTTGTTTATGCGTGTTTGACTTGTCAGAAATCAAAAGTTGAACATCAGAAGCCTGCAGGATTGATGCAACCGTTGGAAGTTCCGGAATGGAAGTGGGATAGTATCACGATGGACTTTGTGACAGAATTGCCTAATACTTCAAGGGGGAATGATTCTATTTAGGTGATCATTGATAGGCTTACGAAGTCGGCTCATTTTATTCCTGAAATCAAATACAAGGACCTGAAACATGGTCTAGTATCTGACGCTGAAGAAACTAGGAAACTAAAAGCAGAAAATTTTGAGCTAAAAGAAAACCTTTTTAAACATAATAATGAAAAATTTGTTATTAAAAACGAATTACAAAAAGCTCAGAAAGAATCTGACTCATAAGTTTTAACTAGTTCTGATATCATCATGAAACAATATGATCATAGTTTTCAAAAATTTCTAGCTAAAAGCATAGATAGAAGAAAAATGGCTTCAATGATCTATGGAGTTAGTAGAAATGCCATAAAAGGCATAGGATGTGTGAAACCAAAAGGAGAAGAACCATATCAACCTAAGCATGTTGATGATATGGTCATAAAACTCACACCGTTAAACTCTTATTTCATATATGGACACACACTTGATATAAAATATACTAGTAAAGCTTTTTCTATAAATTCTCTTGAGAAACCAAAACTTGATCAGAATTTAGTAAACTCTAACAAACAAGGACCCAGAAAGATATTGGTACCTAAGGATAAAATCAATTATATTGCAGATGATTTTAACAACAAGATTGAAACACCAATCATGGTACCTAGACTATGGATGCTCTCGACACATGACAGGAAGAAAGCATATGTTCCAAAACCTGGAACTTAAAGCTGGAGGTTACGTGGGTTTCGGAGGCAATTAGAAAGGAAAAGTTATTGGCTCTGGAACCATTGGTAACAGTACACTTCCCTCTTTATCAAATGTTCTGTTAGTAGATAGATTAATGCATAATCTGTTATCCATAAGTCAATTAAGTGATAACAGTTATGATATGATCTTTAATCAAAAGTTCTGTAAAGCAGCTAGTCATAAACATGGATCAATCCTTTTTAATGGTAAGAGGAAAAACAACATTTATAAAATAAAACTTTCTAAACTAAAAAGTCAGAATGTTAAATGCCTTATGTCGGTTAATGATGAGCAATGGGTCTGGCACAAAATATTGGAGCATGTTAGTATGAGAAGAATATCTCAGAAATTACAAAATCAATCTGTTCAGAGAACTTCCTAACTTGAAGTTCGTCTCAGATGCTCTGTGTGAAGCATGTCAAAAAATCAAGTTTGTAAAACCGTCGTTTAAATAAAAAATGTTGTTTCTACCTCTAGACCATTAGAACTTCTACATATTTATCTGTTTGGACCAGTGAAAACTGCATCCATCAACGGCAAGAAGTATGGATTAGTAATCATAGACGACTATAGCAGATGGACATGGGTAAAGTTCTTTAAGACACAAGGATGAGTCACACTCTGTGTTCTCCACCTTCTGTAACCAAGTTCAAAATGAAAAAGAGTTTAGAATTGTAAAATTCAGAAGTGATCATGGTGGAGAGTTTGAAAATAGATGTTTTGAAAATTTTCTTAATGAAAATTGATTTTCTCATGATTTCTCTTGTCCCAGAACTCCTCAACAAGATGGAGTTGTAGAACGAAAGAACATAACCTTACAAGAAATGGCCAGAACTATAATCAATGAGACTAACATTGCTAAACACTTCTGGGCAGAAGCAGTCAACACAACATGCTATATTCAGAATAAAATTTCTATAAGACCTATTGTGGAAAAGACTCCATATGAATTATGGAAGAACGGAAAGCCCAACATTTCTTATTTTCATCCATTTGGATGTACCTGATTTATATTGAACACTAAAGAACATCTGAACAAGTTTGATTCTAAGGCACAAAAGAGTATATAACACAGAAACATGAATTGTAGAAGAATCCATTAATGTAAGATTTGTTGATAAGCTTGGTCTTCAATACGTAAAGCAGTGTGAATCTCTTGCACATATAGAAGTTCAAATTGTCGGTACTGAAGTCAGAACCCCTGAAAATAAAGGTTCATAAATTCAAACAAGTACAGAAGAAGACAGTACAAACGTTACAACAACTTGTGAAGAACCCATCCAGAAAAGACAATCTAGAAGTCGCTCAGCACATCCTGAAGACAAAATTCTGGGAAAGATAGATTATCCAATCAGAAGAGTCTCTCATGGAATTAGTATCTCTGATCGAACCTACTTTCATTGACAAAGCACTTTTTGACAATGATTGGATACTTGCAATGCAGGAATAATTAAATCAGTTTAGTAGAAACCATGTATGGGATCTAGTTCCTAAACCCCAAGGCTTCAATATCATTGGAACCAAATGGGTCTTTAAAAACAAGCAAAACGAACAAGGAGAAGTTGTCAATAACAAAGCACGATCGGTGGCACAAGGTTATAGTTAGCAAGAAGGGATAAACTATACAGAAACCTTTGCTCCAGTCGCCAGGTTAGAAATCTATTACTTTTAATTTCATTTGTTGTAAATCAAGACATCATTCTTTATCAGATGGATGTCAAAAGAGAGTTTCTAAATGGTTACATTGATGAAGAAGTCTATGTTAGAAAGTAAGCCATCCAAAACTCCTATGCATCCAACATGCATTCTAGAAAAGGAAGAAGTAAGTAAAAACGTAGAACACAAGTTCTACAGAGGTATGATTGGTTCTCTCTTATATTTAACTACTTCAAGACCAAATATTCTATATAGCGTTTGTCTCTGTGCCTGATTTCATTCAGATCCTAGATAATCTCACTTAACAATAGTTAAGCGAGTTTTCAAGTATCTGAAATGTACTACTAACCTTGGTCTATGCTATAGAAATTCCAGAGAATATAAATTAATCGGGTATTGCAATGCTGACTTTGCTGGAGATAGAATAGAAAGAAAAAGTACTCCAAGAAGTTGCTAGTTTTTGGGAGATAACTTAATTTCATGGTCCAGTAATAGACAATCCACCGTCGAACTATCAAATGCTAAAGCTGAATACATAGTTGCAGCTGTATATAGTACTCAGATGCTCTGGATGAAGAATCAGCTTGAAGACTTCAATATCTATGAGAGTAACATTCCTATCCTCTATGATAACATTTCTGCTATCTTTCTTTCTAAAAATCAAATGTTTGTTACCTTCTAAGGCTAAACATATATAAATTAAACATCATTTCATTAGGGATTATACTCAGAAGGAAATTCTTTCCTTAAAATTTATAGATACAGGCTATCAATGGGCTGATATCTTCACAAAACCCCTTGCTGAGGATAAGTTTAATTTAATTTTGAAAAATATCAGTATGGAATTCTGTCCAGAATGAAAATTCAGTTTTTGTATAATTTCTACTCAGAACTTTGGTTGCCTATTTTTTGAACATCTGAACAATTGCTCTTCATAAGTCAGAAAGAAAATTGTCTCAGAATCTATCCAGAATATAGCACGGTGCAAACCAAACCCCTTTCCCTTTTTTTCTCAAAACCCTAAGTCTGAACAATGGCTTCTCAATAACAACAACAACAGTCTCAAGATCTTACATCTCAAATCAACAACGAAGAAAGATACGTTGAACCCACAAGAACTCTCCTCACTCCGGTTGATTCTCTTGAAGTTCTCTTTGAAATGATAGTATATTTTGAAAGTATGAAAGAAAATGGGTTCGACCTTACTCCGGATGTTGAATTTCAAGGATGGACAAGGTTCTTTGATCGTCTAATTGGACTAGTTTTCCAAAAACTGGTTAAAGAATTCTAGATTCACGCTACAACTTCAAACCATCAAGCAACATCATATGTAATGCGGAAGAAGATCATCATCACTAAAGATCTCATTGGAAAGCTTATTGGTCATGATGGAAACAGCATTAGATGCACTGAAATGGCAGAAAAATGCTCTGAATTAACTCATGTATCCAAAGAAATTTTCTCTTTTGGGAAACCCTCTAACAAAATCGAAGATCTGAAAAGCAATCTCAGAATATGGGCCAGAATCATTCTCGAATGTATCAACCACAGAAAGCATACAAGCTCTCCAGACTACATCAATGTTGATCAACAATATTTGCTGTACTTAATCCTAACCAAGGCCAAAATTCATCTCCCATACTATCTATTCAATCATCTGAAAACAAGTGTCAAGGAAACAAGAGAAGAAGAGAAAACCAAAAGAGACCGGATTCCTCTAGGAAGATTAATCTATGATATTCTGACAGAGAACAAGCTAATAGAACATCTGACTGAAACTCAACAAACTGAAGTTATGAAACCAAGTGCTGGAAAACCCTTCAATGTAAATAAACTCAAGAAGATGAAAATTATAGAAACCATCGAGTCTGTCATTTTGTCAACATCTGAAACTCCTTCATCTCCCAAACTTGCTGACCACCCTTCACCATAAACCATTGATCATTTTGACATAGAAATTGACACTACTTTACCAACAAATCCTCTGAATAATCCACCCTATATACAACCAGAACACGCACAAGTTCTCCAAAATATTGATCAATTTGATCCTATCTTCGAAGCTCCCCAACCAAAAAATCCAAATAACACATCTGAACAAATACCAGACCCCACATCACCTGTTCCTGCTATAGACTTCCCTCTTAATACCTCCTAGCCACCACATATTCTCATCAACACTTCAAAAGCCTTCATCATTCCTGATATTCCATATCCCTATGAATCAACACCACCTAACTCGCCTACCTCGCCTATCCTCATTTCAGATTCTCCATCCCCATCAAACTCCTTAGAAGACCCCCTCAGAACCATTATTGACTTAGAAGCTTGGGACAAACTTGTCTCATCTTCTCATAAAATAGCCATCCCCAATCCAAAACCAACACCATCCAAATCAAATGTTGGTAAATCTTTGATGGTCTTTGAGACAGGAATACATGGATGGGTTAACTCTCAGAAGGACGTTTGCATGGAGAATCTTAATCCTTCTGGTTCTGACTATCTCTGGACTCAGTTTAGAAAATTGTTCAACACTAAATCTCTGAAGATGAAGGAACTTAGCTACGACATTGCACAATAAAGCTTCTATGATTAGTTGAAGATCTATAAGGATTAAGTTCTATGTCTCTAGGAAAAGAAACTTGTTCGTCATTTAGACAACCAACCCTGGGAAAAGCTACAGGAATCAGAAGTTAAGGAACCAACTCCTGAACCTCAACCTGTGGTCGTCTTTGAAGACAAAGGCAAGTCAACTCCAACAAACTCTGAGAAGGAATCTGCTGTAGTGGTTTTTGAGAATCAGATTCCTTCAGTTGAAACAACTCCATCTTCTCTGGTACTGTATGAAGGAGTGAAAAACACTTAGAAAGGGTGGAATTGAATAAGGGTTGTTTCTAAAAATGGCAAATAAAAAATAATCACACAATTATTTTTATCCTGGTTCGTTGTAAATCAAACTACTCCTGTCCACCCCTTACAGAGTGATTTACCTCAACTGAGGATTTAATCCACTAATCAACCTTGATTACAATGGTATTCCACTTAGACAACTTCTAAGTCTTCTAGAGTATATAGATCACAATTTGATCACTCTAGGAATTTCCTTTTACAAATAGTAAACAATATTACAAAAGTTTAATGTGCTTCTTAATAAGCTATAATCACCAAGTGATTTTTCTCTCAATATTAAGTTCTAAAACTCACTAAGATAATACAAGATTTGTTAGGTTGAAGATGAAGTTCTTTGCTGTTTGTGTGATAGAGTTATGAATCAATTTTGACAGCGTAAGTTCTCTTAGCGTGTGTTGTTTTCTTCAGCAACCAGAACTTCTCTTTTATAGGGAAGTGCAAAATGTGACCGTTGAATAGCATTAAATGCTTTACGTGAATAGTACACTGCTGCATCTAATGTTTCACTCTTTTGTCAACTACCTCAAGCGTTGTTTCAACTGCTCTTGCTGACTTTTCCTTTTATAGCTTCTAACATTCCTTTTGTCAGTCAGACAAATTTGACGTTGTAGCTTTTTCATCTTGTACTTGCTTATGGACTCAGACTATTAGAATGAAGTTTGAATATCAGAGTCTTCAGCGTTAGTGCAGATGTAACTTCAGTCATCAGACTTTGGAAGTTCTTTGTAGCGTGATACCATCAGATCTTTAGAGCCTTGCTTCTGATTTCCATCTTCTGATGCCTTCTAGACCATGTTCTCCCCAAGAACATCTTCTGATGTCTTCCAGACCATGTTCTGATGAAGCCATCCAGATCTTCCGGGTCAGAGCTTCTGAGTGATGATTTAGTGCATACTCTTTTAGACTTTTCCTGAAAAAGGAAAACGTGAATAATTAGAGTACCATACTGTCTTATAAAAAATTCATATATAATGTTATCATCAAAACTAGAAATATTGATCAGAACATTTCATGTTCTAACACTGTAAACTTTGGATGAATTGAAGAAAGAAAATGAAGTTGTAAGGGCAAGGCTAGACAAGAAGGATGAAACCAACGAAGAGATCAAGGAGATGTTAGCCATGCAAGAAGAATCCAACAATCAGATCAAGAGTCTTCTGGAAGCACTGTTCCCACGACTTCCAACTGCCTTCCAACCTTGGTTTAATCTGCTCTTTGATAAATTTTTCTGCCTATTTTCTTCTATTTGTTTAATTTGATCTATGAATGCATAAATTTTTGTTTAATATGCTCTCTGTGTTTTTATTGCTTTTTGAATAATGACAAAGAGGGGTAAAACGTAAAATATTTTGAAATATAACAGTGCACTGGGAGTAAGTCTCAAACATTTTATATAAATTAATATCTGTTTCACTTGTTAAAAAGCAAATAGGATAATAACTACTGGAAGTAACTCATGACTATCAGAACTTCCATCCAAAAGGCTTTATCAAACATCTTCAGGGAAGTATCTAATTTTATCTTAGTATTTAACTCAGTGGGAGATTCTAATACCTTAAATTCTTATTTGTTTCATCAAAATATATGAGTTTTTGTCACCATTAAAAAGGGGAAGATTGTTAGAACATAGTTTGGTTCTACATCCTTGTAATATTTTTGATGATAACAAATACATAATTTTTAATAAGAACAAATATACACTCTAATCATATACATCATATATGCATAAACATGATAGAAGTTCTGAACGACTCTAAGAGAAAACAGAGCTATGAAAGTGATTTCTTAGAAGCAGAAGGCTGCATTGAGGGAAGTTTACAAGAACAAGAAGTTCTAAAACTGGAAATTTACGAGAACAAGAAGTTCTAAATTGGAAGTTTACAAGAACAAGAAGTTCTGATGCTAAGACGCTTCACAAGCACCAATGAACAAAGCTCTAACTTATACTCTAATAAGAAGCTTCTGACTATTCTTTCAAGTAGATACAATACTATGATAATTAGAAGATCCTCTTTAAAGACATTAATACAGGAACAAGCAAAGTAATGGTTGGAACTTTAATTCTACGGACAAAATATCTATGTTTGGAAAGAGCATTTAAATGACATTTTATTAACCTTCCAAATCAAGCGAAAATGTCTTTCAACGAATCTCCAAGCTCACTCTATATAAAGGAGACAATGACCAAGAATCAGGCTACAACACTCACGCACGAAAATACTGAGAGTGCTCATAATTTCTTCAATCTTTATATCTCTTATTTTTATATTGTGCAAAAATCTTGTGTATACATCACAGTTGTGATATAGCTTTCTAGAAGAAATTTGTTATCACACTAAGTTATTATCTTGTAATTGTTGTTCCTTGAGAAAACTAGATTGTGGTTTGATCTTAAGAAGACGTCGACGATTGTGTTTGTGTGTTGCAATCAAAGTTTTGATTAGTGAATTAAGACCTCGTAAGAGAGAGGCGAAATCACCTTAGTAGGGTGGACTAAACAAGTTTGAGCTCAAACGAACTAGGATAACCAAACGTGTCATTTAATTTAATTTTTGAAAACCCAATTCAAACTCTCTTTCTTGTGTTTTTCGTTTCTTCAGTTTCTCTGAACGCACCGAATGCATAATTATTATTATGTTTCCGGGCCAAGCCCTAAAGTTTTGCCCAGTTTTATTCTAGAGATGTATGTTTTTAAAATTTATGACGATGTATTTCTGAAGTGTACTGAAGCAGAAGCAGAAAAATAGAAATAAAAAGCAGCATTTTAATAAAATAAAATTACCATTGATATCATAAAATCAGTAATATATAAGGGGTTTTAACATAGAGCAAACATCACATTTCAATATCCATTGGATGATGCAATAACTTGATAATATCATCGATCGATCTCGAAACAGTCTCATCTAGCTTGATCAAAACTTTTGATTTGAAACACAAAAAAGTATTCCACGTACCCCTTAAAACAACACCTGTCTTCATGAAACACCATAATGTAGTTTTGGAATGAAAATTTGATTGAGAATGGAGGGGTTTTTGGAAAAATGGATATGGGGTCTGATCATTCAAGTGACTAATTTTAGTGATTACACATTTGATTTTTCTGGATATGCATCTCTAGAATAATCTGACTTGCTAAGGTGACAGATTATCAAATTCCCGCTTCGATTGTTGGGAGATACATCTTCGAATAACTCATTGGAACATGTAAAAAATTCATTGAATAATGTCTAACGGAGATGTATCTCCAGAATAAAATTTTCCTTAGCTATAAGCATTAAAACGAATAACGCTTTTCATGACGAAGCTTTCACGTCATTGTTGCACCCCAATTTTTGACCTCTGAGATCCCATCATTTTCTAAGTGTTATGATCATTATTGTTATACCCCAAAATTCGCCCGCGTTCTTTTTTTTCAAAGAGAAGTCAACAGACTTCTGTCTAAAAATTTGGAGTTTTATACAATCTTGGATTTTTTTTCATAAATATCCTGATTTTATAAATACTCAGTTTTTAGAATTTTTTATACAGTATTTTGGTTCGCTGTTAAATCTTTTCTTACATAAAAGCCAAATACTGTTTATCACTTCATACACTGTTTATTTGAGATTTATCTTCAGATAAATAATGCTGACGCAGTTGGTACAGAATTAAAATTTGTAGGCGCGGAGTCCGGGTTTCAGATTATACTGGTAACAATTAAATTATTATTGGTTTTATTTCCCACTAATTTTTTTTATACTATATTATTTTTTCAAAATCTCTTTCTTTCTTTTCAAATATCTTTCTTTCTTTTCAAATCTCTTTCTTTCAAATCAAATCCTAGCTTTATTCTACACCCCTTTTCTTTTCAAAACCTACCATACTTTTTTTCAAATCCTACTACTATTCAAAACGGTAACACTCCATTCCCAACGTCTCTATCTCTCTCTTTTCACTCTATAAATACTCCTCATTTTTTCCATAAATTTTCACATCAAATTTCACTCATCTCCCAAATTTCTCAAACTTCTATCTCATAATTATTTTCTCTTCTTCCCCGGCAAAAATGGCAAAGTGGATGGATACACTTTTTCTTATAGTCATCACTATTTTTACGGTGATCATGTCCTTCTTCTGTCTGCATAGTCCTGAAAAATACGGACCTGCGATGGTTACACTTCCGATCATCTATTTTCTGTTGTTCATAGCATGGGTTTTTAATCGTCATTTTTAAAGTTTGTCGTATCTTTCGCTTTCAAATAATGTACCGTTTATTTTATTTGTCGTACTGTTCATTATATTATGTAATATTTGTACTGTTAGTATTAAATGTTGTACTATCTGTCGTACGGTAGTTTAATTATCAAGATAATATTATGTGTGTTAAATATTTATTTTTATGTGCATTAAATATTTTTTCAAGGTTATTATCGGTAATTTCGTTCGCGTACAATATATTTTATTTATTTATTATGTTTGTGTTTTTTCTAACAGCTCAGGTAAATAATTTTTTCACCATTAACACAACAAAAAAACAAAAAGAAAAAATTAACTTTAACTGTTGAATTTTCACTTTAACTGTTACGTTAATGCCCGGACAACCAGTTAACAGTCAAACCCGCTGACAGCAAAATTCTCCGTGTTTGCACTATCATTCAAATCAATCTTTTGCATTTCAAAATTTCAATATTTTTGTTCTAGAAGTCTTCTGATAATCACGTGATCAACAGAGACTCAACACTGCATAAAAATCAGGTACGCCTAACTGTCTCCTACACAAACAGTCCCTAACTAGGGTTTTTGTTTTTTCAGGAGAACAAGTTTTTGAGACCTCAAATGGATTTCATGGATCTACATATGTCTCAAAGTACCACCAGACAAATTTTCAAACTTCAATTTGCTCGGACGCACAGTCAACAGCTCAAACAGTCAACAGACGAATAGTTTGACCAAAAAGTCAACAGACAGTAAAAAATGCAATTTTTTGTCAACATCCATATTTTGTCAAAAGATTCATCATGTGAGCAATGGTTGATCATAATTCATCAAGAAAAGTTCAGAAATCGACAAAACTCAAAATTGCAAAATTAGAGTTTTTTACCTAAAAGTCAACTGAACTTTGACTGACCATAACTCTCTCATAATTTATCCGAAAAATTCCAACCAAAGCTCATTCTCAAGGAAATTCAATTCTCTACAACTTTGATGTTGGGACCAAGGTCAAGAAAAACTTCCGCCTAAGAGATATAAGCCAAAACATTACAGGTCATTTTCAAAGTCAACAAAAAGCAGTTTTTTGTCAAAGCCCATATCATCAAAATAACTTCTCCAAATGCAAAAACGCTTCCAAAGTGACTTGTAGAGGACATCTTGGGATTTCCAAAAAGTTAAAGAACACTTTCATAGGATCAAAATTGAGGGAGATATGCCTTGATGAAGTTGACCTTTTTTGGAAAAATGCATGAAACAAGTAATGACCAAAATTTGATTTTTTTTCAAAAAGGCCAATTCTTTTTTGATTCAATCTTGATTCCCATATGTCTAAAGGGCATCCACGACCTATCCATGATTCATGACACTTTTATTTCATTTTAATTAAATATTATTCATTTAAAATTCAATTAAAGTGAGATAATTCAAAGATATTATCAAAGATGCTTATGGTTGCCAATCAAGACCAATTCTAAGATGCTTCAAGATAATATTTGAGATTGGAAAGAATAACACTTGATTGTTTTAACCATGGTTAAGAAATGCACTCATTGAAAATATTCCATTATCATATTTTTTCCACAAAATCAATCATGAAAATTTCAACTTGCAAGGGTTCAAGATCAAATCATTTGCCTATAAATAGAGTTTCATTTCATGAGAAGGAAAAAAAAGGGGGAGGAACACAAAGAACAACAACAATCACCACAAAGTCATAATTTAAGTTTATATTTTTGCAAAAGTTTCAAGAAACTTGTAAAAATCAAGGCTCATTCAAATAACCACTTTCAATCAATTTCAATCACTCTATTCCACTCTTGGGACATCATAGAGTAAGTACAATGTAATTTTTAATATGTAGTAGTGTTAGGAGTTCATGAATTAAAAACTCCATATTTATGCATATTTTCAATTTCTCAAAAAAAAAATGTTTTAATTTTAGTTTTAAGTTGATAAAATGTTTATTTAATTTTTAACATAAAAATATTTTATTTCTTTTCATAATTAATTTATTTTGCTTAATTAATTAGTAATTATGTAAATATTGCTTTTTTTAATTATTTTCAACCAATCAAAAAACTCCAAAAATATTTTCCTTTTACATTTAGGTTTACATTTTTTATAATCTAATTTTTGACATATAAAATAATATTTTGCTTGTTAAGTTTAATTATTTGTATAATTATTTGTTTAATTAGCTTATTAATTAACTTAAAATCAATTCCAAAAAAATCACAAAAAGAATGAATTAAGTTTAATTTGTTTTATATTTACTTTTGTATATTATTTGATATTATTTGATATTATTTCTTATCTTTTTCCTTTGTCCCGAATCAGAATAAAAGATCAAATATGGCAGAGATTGTATGCAGTTGATTTAAGACTTTTGGAAATTTATCGTGTAGTCGCTATGATTCTATCAAGCTTCTGATAAATTTTCATTAACTTTAAATCCGAGATCATCATTCACTCACCATCGATCTTCACTAACATCGTGAATATACTTGACTAGCTTCAAGATGATTCACGTGCTAACATACTAACAATGGACTTTAATTTCCGCATTTTATTATATTGTTCTTTATATTTCTTGCTTTATGCTTTATTTTATTATTTATTATTTTTGTTTCTGTTATTTTTTCTTTGTCCATTTGGACATATTATTTATATTTCTGTTATTTTTTCTTTGTCCATTTGGACATATTATTTATGTTTCTGTTATTTTTTCTTTGTCCACTTGGACATATTATTTATATTTCTGTTATTTTTTTCTTTGTCCATTTGGACATATTATTTATGTTTCTATTATTTTTTCTTTGTCCATTTGGACATATTATTTATGTTTCTGTTATTTTTTCTTTGTCCATTTGGACATATTATTTATGTTTCTGTCATTTTTTCTTTGTCCATTTGGACATATTATTTATATTTCTACTATTTTTTCTTTGTCCATTTGGACATATTATTTATGTTTCTGCTATTTTTTCTTTGTCCATTTGGACATATTATTTATATTTCTGCTATTTTTCTTTGTCTACTTGGACATATTATTTATGTTTCCGCTATTTTCTCTTTGTCCATTTGGACATATTATTTATGCTTCCGCTATTTTTTCTTTGTCCATTTGGACGCATTGTCTATGTTTCCGTCATCTTCAATTCTTCTATTTTTAAATCAAAAGTGAGCTAAGCAATTAAGAGCCCATGGATAACCATGGATACAAAGGGTGCTTAAAACCTTCCCTTTGTATAACCAACCCCCCGAACCCAAAATCTGTCAAAAGGTCTTTCCTGTTCTTTTATGCCTTTCCTATTTGGATAAAATAAAAGTCGGTGGCGACTCTTGCAAAAAATAAAAAAAATAATAAAAGAAAAAAAGAGCAAGGAGTCAGTTCGCCTCAAAAAACCGAGTTTACAGTCATCTAGAAAAAAACCGAGATTTTATTCCGTGGAGCGCCATATATATATATATATATATATATATATATATATATATATATATATATATATATATATATATATATATTAAAAAAACAACTTGTTGCCTCGGTTTTTATAAAAACCGAGGTGATATATCATTGAGAACATGCTTCGAATCTCAATTAATGCACTTTATATTTTTATTTGTTATCAACTGTAAAATAAATGATTTAACCCTTCGATTTCTTTGATAACCCGAGGGATAAAATAATAAGTTTTTACTTTAAAACACTCGCTGAACAGATTTTACCTAATGCTATCTTATTTGTAGCCGCCCCACCGCCTAATGCATCCTTTATTAAAGATGGATTGCTAAACTGAAAAAAATGTTTCTCTATCTTGAACAAAATATTTTTTCATCTTTTGAAATCCATCTCAAATAATGATGTTGATGTTGTTGTTGTTGTTGAAAGTTTTGAACAACTATGATTTATTCCAAGTGTTTACTAATGGATTGCAAGTGCTGAAAAAAGATTTTTCAATTTTTGGAATAAGTACCTAATTAGAAGTTAAATGCATTCCAAGCATGCAAATTGTATACACTAGTGAAAGCAATGATAATGATATCTCAACAATCAATATTGGTGAAGGCAGGTCTGACATTCAAGGGTAGATCTCTAGCATCTTGTATGGGACTTGGACATGTTGTATTTTTAATATTATGGATAAACAATTTTGATATTCTGCAAAGATTTGTTGCATACAATCTATTTTTAATATTCTGGGTAAATAATGTAAGAATTTTAAAAAATAAAAAAAATACTCTAACCCCTCGATTTTGTTTTAAAACCGAGGTGTTTAGAGTAATATAATTTCTTTTACAAAAATGGTTACATTGTTTACCCAGAATATTAAAAATACATTGTATGCAACAAAAATTATATGGGACCTGCTCAAGTTGTAATTTTAATATTCTGGGTAAACAATATGATATATTGCGATTATTTATTTCATACAATGTATTTTTAATATTTTGGGTAGACAATGTAACCATTTTTGTTAAAAAAATTATTTTACTCTAACCCATCAGTTGTTTTACAAATTGAGATGATGTTTAAGTGTTTTTTTCCATTATTTTCAATCAACAGCCTTAAACAAATATTTACTGACCATATAAAGGTTATCAACACTCAAGAATCCACCATTAGTTATCATACTTGGTTATTTTGTTATATTATGTGTTTGTTGATTCTCAGCTGGGTGGTCAAGGGACTTCCAACTGTGATGATATGTGATGATTGTTTTTTTTCATATTGGACAATGAGGAAACCCCAGATCAATGGTGGATCCGTATTGATGCATGAACCCTATAGTACTGAGAGGACCCATAGGATACAGGGACTCACTGAGATTTTGTAATCCCACCCCATTCTTATTATCTTTTTTCAGGTATAGTGGAGAAGCGAAGGAACTGTTAGAAGGTTTTTACTAAAGACTGGGTTGAGTAGATGATATAAAGACTTTATGAAGATTCTTATCTTGCTGCTATGTATTATTTTAGGAATTGCATTGTATATATTTTAGCTATAGAGTTGAATTGTATATGATTTGATTTTGTATCAGTTCCAACTTTTGTATGTTTCTATGTGCCAAACAAAGGGGAAAACAATTATCTATTAAAACAGAACATGAATGCTGCAGTAGAGAGTTTGAAACTCGTAACTTCTAGTTTCATTCATTAGAACTAGTAAGTCTCATTCATTCACACTTGATTGTTAAATTCATATCAAGCCAATACTGTTTTATATGAATACTACATTATTTGAAATCCTTGAAAAGAAACTCCAAAATTACAAAATTATGTGGAACCACCTCTTAAATATATCTTATGTGCACTTGCGGTCTTAGCTCAAGTGAGAGATCGTCTTCTACTCTTTTTTAAGTCCCTTCGAGGTGACAATTGCTTTTGGCTCGAAGAAGAAACTGTATTAGATTTATGATAAGTTGGAATTTCTTGCATTGGACTGGCATATCGAGATTGTGAGCGGTGTTTAATGAGTGTCCCTGAAGAACATAAACTTGTTGCGGCGGTGTTCAAAACAAAGGCGTTAGCTCAAAGATTTTTTGTATTGTTGACAAGAGAACTATCAGAATCAGAAGACGAGGGGCTAGTAGTGTTGTCCATAGCATAAATGAGTTTGTCTCTCATTTGTGGCAGCTGAGTTTCATGTGAAATATTGTAGAGAAGGATGGTCGACGAAGCCTTGTAAACTACATAACCTGATGTCAATTTTGTAAGAGGTATTAATATAGAAACATTTCAAATTTATAAATATGTAACCCTTCTTGTTTTGGTTGTTTTGAAAGCTAAAAATAATGTGATATTGGAATGTACTTCATAACAATCCAAATTTGTGGCATGTAATAGAATTTGGTCAAGCAACTCAAATATGTCAAATTTGTTACTCCATATTTTCATATCTACATGTATTAGTAAAAACGATATTAGGGAAAGGGGAAAATAAGTTGCCATTTCCAATTTAAAAAGGATAAAAGTACAAATATTACCTTTCTTTTAGCAATCTAGAGGAGTTCAGCAGAGTGGTTAGCCCATTTAGTGTTGGCTCCTTCTCTTCGAAGTTGGTTTGGGACGGAACATTGAAATTCAAGAAGGATTGTAATGCATTAGAAGTCTTGAAATGCTCATTTCTTAGAGTTGTAAAAAATAAATATAATTGTATCTATTATATTTACTAAAGTCTTGAAATGCAACTTAGAAGTCATGATGTTGAGCAATGGATGACCCAACGTCAGAGATTATGATATTAAGAAATTTTGGATGACGCAACATCGCTTGCTAAATGATCTCTAAAGGTATTTGATTGTTCTAAATATTTTAATGAATCACATTAACATTTCCACAACATGTTTATCAAGTTAAGAATTATAAATAACATATAAATGATGGATATTATATTTGTCAGGAGAATATGACAGGCGGAACAATATAGTTGGGAAGTAACAAAAGGTATTCATGATAATATGCTTCAAGTAGATTCCATCATGAACACCTCTTATTATTTGCCAAAGATATTGTTTCGTGTGTCTTATTCTTTCACATGACAAATGTAATATTCATCATTCGTATGTTTTTCATAAACTCTAACTTGATAGGCAGTGTTATGGAAATGTTGAAGTAATTCACTAAAAGATCGATGGCTAAAATTATATTTATGGCTTAGTTGCATTTCAAGCCTTTTGTAAACATTGATGGCTAAAATTATATTAATTTTTTACAACTCTAAGGAGCACATCAAAACATCAATAATAAATTTCTATCATTAGTGCAAACTTTTATCTTTAGGTAAATTAAAACTGACAAACATGAACTGAAAAAACACACTTTGCACACATGTAAGATAAAAACGTTTTACATTTATCTAAGATCTTGTAGAAAATTCTGTTTGTTTCTAATAAGAAATGTAATAAAAAAAATCCCTTCCTTATGATAGACATTATGAAGAGGACTTCCCACAAAATAGATCGAACTTTGTTTACTAACCATATTATCGATTTGTAAGCTTGCGTAAAAAAAAATGAAAAATACAAAATAATTAAAGTTTTGTTAATGGCAAATTTACTCTTACAAAAATGATATTGTAAATATGGAATGGATGGAGTTATTGGTTTTTAATAGTATGATGTTGGTTTTTGTCAACGGTAGTCCTACGAAGGAATTCGAAGTGTCTAGAGGGTTGAGACAAGGTGATCCTCTCTCATCTTTTCTTTATGTCTAGGTGGCGGAAGGTCTTTTGGGGTTAGTGAGGAAATCCATTGAAGTTGGGGAATTTGGGAGTTTCTCCATAAAAGGTTCTTGTTGGGTGGACATCCTTCAATTTGCGGATGACACTTTGATTATGGGAGAAGGGATGTGGAACACATTTGGGCGATTAAGGTGGTGCTTAGGGCGTTTGAAATTGTTTCGGGCCTTAGAATTAATTATCATAAAAGCAAGTTGATAGACATGAATTCAGGGGTTCGTTTTTGGAAGCTGCTTCTTTATTTCTCTCTTGTAAAGTGGAGGAGAACAACTTTTATTTCCTTGGTATTCCTATTGGTTTTGATCCTAGGAAGGAATCGACTTGGAATCCTCTCTTGTTGAAGATGAAAAATAGGTCGGGGTTGGAAAAATCGCTTTCTAAATTTGGGAGGTAGAATCACTCTCTTGAAGTCTATTCTTTCTTCTTTGACCATAGTCACTATGTCTTTTTACAAAATGCCAAAGAAGATGGGAAAGAGTTTAATAGGATTCAAAGTAAATTTTTATGGGGTGGGGGTGGTGGAAGAAAGGAGAAAGATACATTGGGTTATTTGGAAGAATATGATTTTACCTTTTGACAAAGGGGGATTAGGTGTAAAAAACATTGAAGTCTTTAATTTAGCCCTCCTTAACAAGTGGAGATGGGGTTTTCTTCAAGAGAAAGACTTGCTTTGGATGAACGTGTTGAAATCTCGGTATGGCGATTTATGTTCTCATGTATTTTATGGTGGACGTCGCACTAAAGATTCATCTTTTCTCTCTTCTAGGTGGAGGGATATTATAAAAATTGGTACTTGTTCTTTTATGGATTCTATGGTTGAATGTTGCAGTTTTTCTATCCATAATAGTTTTAATATACCTTTTTGGGAAGCAAAATTGTTTGAGGGAATTATCTTGAAGGACGCTTACCCGGATTTATACAAGGCTTCTAGATTGAAGGGGGTGTCGGTAGCGGTCATGGGAGGGTGGAGAGAAGGGAGGTGGCAGTGGATCGATTTTGGGATTCCCGAGGCCATTTTGGAAGAGTTCGGCCTTTTGGAAGTTTCCACTCGGTTTGGGGAGAGGTTGGACTTTTTTGGTAGAACGTCGGAAGGAAAAGATGTGGTTTCATGGTCTTTAAATTTCGACTTGTATTTTTAGGTGGCTTCGTGTTACGCATTTAATGGGAAGACTCATATTCCTTTTGGACCATCGAACAAGTTTGATGATGCTTTTAAACCTGTGTGGAAATCGGATGTGCCTTTCAAAATTAAGGCTTTTGGATGGAGGCTCCTTATTGATAGGCTTCCAACAAAGGATATTTTAGTGTATAGAGGTATTTCTATTCCTTTAGATAACTTAAAGTGTATTTTTTTTGTGAACTTGGTGTAGAGAATAGAAATCATTCTTTTTTTGGTTGTTATGTTGTGAAGAACTTGTGGAGTGTAATAGCTCTTTGGGTATGTAAAGTGGATAGTTTGGAGGATGAGTGTTTGTCGAATTTTATGGATTGACATTTGTTCTTTTGTAAACAAAATGTTAAGGAAAGTAAGGTAGATGTTGTTTGGCTCGCCACCACTTGGACTTTATGGTTGGTTAGGAATGGGGTTTGCTCACGGGAGGAGGATAGGAACTTCAACGACACGATGTGGAACATAAAGCTCTTGGTTTGGAAGTTTTCTTTTTATGGGAAAATTACACATTCCAATTATTCTTTTTACGAGTTTAGCAAGGAACTATTATGTTATCTCTCGTAATTTTAATTGGCTGTAATTTTTTCATTTTTTGTTGGGTTTTCCCGTTTCTTTGTATAATTAGGTTGGAGAACCCTTAGTTCTTCATATTAATATATTTTGCTTACACAAAAAATACTTGAGTCAGTTTCTTGTCTAGGGACAAGAATATTGTTATATGTCCTACAACATTTAGAAAGATTGACCATGCAGTGAAGATTTTTTTGTGTAAGCAAGATATTATAAACGGGAGAACTAAGGGTTTTCTAACCTGATTACACAAAGAGACGGGAAGACCCGACAAAAAAAATAAAAAATTACAATCCAATTAAAATTACGAGAGATATAACTCGTAAAAGGAATAATTGGGACGAGTAATTATTCCATAAAATGACCACTTCCTAACCAAGAGCTTTATGTTCCACACCGTGTAATTGAAATTCCACCTCTCCTCCTGGAAACAAACTTCATTCCTAACCAACCATAAAGTCCAAGTGGTAGCAAGCCAAACAACATCAACCTTCCTCTCTTTAACCTTTTTTGTATTGAAAGAATAAAATGTCAATCCATAAAATTCGACAAACACTCATCCTCCAATCTATCTTTTTACCTACCCCATTTAGCAATTTCACTCCATATATTCTTTACCACCCAACAACCAAAAAAAGAATGGTTCCCATTCTCTACATCAAAACCACAAAAAGCACACTTTAAATTAACTAAAGGAATCAAAATATCTCTATACACCAATAAATCCTTTGTTGAAAGTCTATCAAGAAGAAGTCTCCAACCAAACGCCTTGATTTTGAAAGGCACCTCCGATTTCCACACAAGGCCAAAAGCGTCATCGAACTTATTAGGAGACCTTAAAAGGATAAAAGCATTTCCATAGAACTTGTAACAAGACGCCAGCGAAAATTCCAACCCGTAATCATAAGTCCAAAAAACCATATCTTTCCCATCCGAAGAAACACAAAAATCCTCCAACTTATCCCTCATAGAAAGAACATCGCCTATAAGACCGGAATTTTCCGTTAAAGCCGCGGAAATCCCGAAATCACTCCAACACCATGTCCATTCTAATCACCCCCCCTTGGCCGCCACCGACACTCCTTTTAATTTAGATGCCTTGTAAAAATCCGAAATCCTTTAAAATAATTTCCTCCATCCATTTTGCTTCCCAAAAAGGAGTATTAAAGCCATTATGAATATCAAACTTACTACAAGCAACAATAGGGTCACGATAAGAGCATATCAAATCTTTAAGATATCCCTCCACCAAGAAGAAAGGTGAGAAGAAACATTTGAAATTTTAGTGCCACATTCTCTACCTAACAAAAGAGAAGATAAATCACCATATCTAGAGTTCAAAATTTTAATCCAAAGCAAGTCATTCCCTTGAAGGATTCTCCATCTCCATTTGTTAAGAAGGGCTAAATTATAAAGGACAAACATTTTTATTCCTAATCCCCCTTTCTCCAACGGTAAAATCACTTTTTTCCAAGTCACCCAATATATCTTCCTCTTATTTTCCACTCCCCCCACAAGAAGTTACTTTGGATCCTATTAAGCTCTTTCACCACCTTCAACGACATCTTGTAAAAAGACATAGTGAAAATAGATTGAGAAGTGAGAATCGACTTCAAAAGCGTAATTCTTCCACTCAAATTGAGAAAACGATTTTTCCAACCCACCAACCGATTGTTCATCTTATTCAAGAGAGGACTCCAAGTCAATTCCTTCCTAGGATTAAAGCCAATAGGAATACCGAGAATATAAAAGTTACTTTCCTCAACTTTACAAGAGAGAAAGAAAGACGCGGCTTTCAAAAAGAACTTTTAGATTTAATACCAATAAATTTGCTTTTATGATAATTGATTCCAAGCCCCGAAACTAATTCGAACGCCCTTAACACCACATTAATCGCCCAAACATGCTTCCACACCCCTTCCCCCACAGTTAAGGTGTCATCCGCAAGTTGAAGAATATCCACCCCACGAGAACCTTTAATTTGGAATCTCCCAAATTCTCCTACCTCCACAGATTTTCTCACCAATCTCGATAAACCATCCGCCACCAAAACATAAAGAAAAGGTGAAGGAGGATCATCTTGTCTCAATCCACGGAAAACATCAAATACTTTAGTGGGACTCCCGTTACAAGAACTGACATATAACTATTAAAAACCAATAACTCCATCCAACCCCTCCATTACTCACCGAACCCCATTATTTTCAACATATACCACAAAAAAACTCCAAATTACTTTATCCTTTGCCTTTTCAAAATCCACTTTGAAAAGAAAACGATTCGCACCTTCTTTTCTTGCATAATCTACCACTTCATTAGCCACTAACACTCCATCCAACAATTGTATTCAGGGCACACAAGAGTTTTGGCAAGGAGAGACAATGGAATGAAGAACCCGTTTTATTCTCCCCGCCAAAATTTTGGCAATCGCTTTGTACATACAACCCACCAAGAAAATGGGTCTATAATAATCCAAACTAAGAGGATTATGCGTCTTCAGAATCAAAGTCAAAAAAGAAGAAGTGATGGCCTTTAAAATAACATTTATGGAGTAAAAGAACTTGGAGAAATTCACAAAATCCTCTTTAAGGAAATGCCAACACCTCTTTATAAATAAGAACGTATAACCATCCGGGCCGAAACTTTTATCTCCCCCGCATCCCCATACCGCTTCCTTTATTTCACTTTCTAGAAAAGGTTTTTCAATATCCACTGAAACTTCCTCACTAATACTTCTAAGTGCAACACCATCCAACCTCGACTTCTCTTCCAGTTCTACAAATTTCTTCCCAAAATGGTAAAATACCGCTCCCCTAACATCCTACACCGAGTCCACCATACACCCCTCCGAAATGATAGGTCCGATGTGATTAATTATCCTCTTTCCTTTCATAACCTTATGGAAGAAACCGCTATTAGAGTCTCCCTCCTTCATCCAATTCAACCTTGATTTTTGTGTCTTTTAAATGCCTATTGTTGTTTGTTATGTAGAGCAGGTTGTCTCTGTTTTATTTTACGAAGAAATCAAGTTTGGAGCCGTTTGATATTCGATTTGATGAGCACGTGCCAAAGGTTGCATTTCCTCATGGTATGATGATACGACTTGATTCTTTTAATACAATGTACCATTCTCTTGCGTTTTGGGCTTTGATGCTTTCGATGTCGGTTAGCATGACTTCTGATATTTTTAGAGGTTATTGGGGACATAGGCTTATTTGGGAGTTGGGGTTATGTTTCTGTTTATGCTCTGCTACTGTCCATATTTATGACAAAGTTGAGGCATATCCCTTTCGGAGGAGAAAGATCTTCGTGTGAACGTCGGTTGTTTAATCAAGTATTTGGGTGTGTGGAGATCAGATAAGCATAGATTGTTTGAATATTCTTTGAAGTGAGGATAAATATGTATCTTAGAATTGATTAAATGGTCTATTGTAAAACTGATTTTTGGTTATTTTATAAATATGAAATTGCTTTTAAGTATTATTCTAAATATTTTAGTAATTAAGTATAATTTAAATGAAAAAATATTAATAATTTTTTTATAATTTATAGCTTCTTGGGTTTTGATTAGAAGATTAAAAATTGGAATGAGCCTAATTTAGCTTGAGATTTACTATGAAAATTTTATGGCGATATTGCAGCTATTTAGTTTGAAAACATTAATATAAGACGGATAATTTGCTACATTTTTGTTTTGGTTTAAATGTAAAATATTAGCTTGAATTTTGCTAGGAAAATTTAGTCTAGATAATTAGCCACTCAATCCAAGCTACGGTACATATAGTAGTTAATCCACAACTAACCTCAGCCTAAATCAGTTTGATAGAGATTTACTTCAAATTAGCTACGGTTTTGATCGTAGCTAATCACAGGTTTTCTTGTAGTGATTCTCTCTAATTCGTTTTCACATTTTCTTAAGTGATTAATAAGACACTTACTTTAGGACGATTGTAGATCTATTTTTTTAAATAAATATAAATTTTAAGTGTCATTTCTTTTTACAAAATAGTAAGAGAATAAATTTGAAATTGAGGTGGGAACATAGGTGTTTCTTATATAAATTCGTCAATGAGTGGACATCAGACCGGGTTAGGTGGTTTCAGACCAAAAATGTCATCCAGTTGTTTACTTGGGAAAGTGGTAAACTTTGCTGGTCTCATTTTAAAGGTCACTTGCAAGATCGACCAATGAATCTCATAACAGCGTTTGTATTTTCAAAGAGTTTTTTTTCTAGGTTTTAAGTGTCTTCTTTGTAAAACAAAGTGTTCGAAACGGCGTCGAACCTTCACGAAATTGGAAATTTAAATTAGTGGCAATGTTTAAACAAAAACGTGTAAGGAGAGAAAATAAGTTTGAATGTAAAAGACATGATATTAAAATTTGCAGAAAAAGTAAGTGGTTCTAACATACATAGCCTTTGCTTGACTCATTTCGCTCGTTGCTTGGGTACTCTGAGTGTTTAGCGTGTAGGAGTTTGTAAAATAGTAAACCTCTTAAACTATGAACAAAGTTATTTATTTATAGTGTATAAAATTAACTACTTTGTGGAGGGTTCTTGATCCACTTAAGACTCCACGTTCGCTTCTTATAACATCCCTTCATAAGGCCCCACATTCTCCATTCATATGCTATTTCTCTCCAAAATTTCCCACTTCGCGTGATATGACCGATTCGTTTGAATTATTGGGCCTTTACTTGCTTCTTGGGCTCTTGGCGCTTTTGAGCTTATCAAACTATTTTGGCACTTTTGTCTCCTAGTCGACCAGGTGTGGTTCAGCACAAAGAACCTCTTCAATTCCTATCCTCCTTTGGTTGGATTTTGATCTTGGCCTAAAATCTCAGCCAGTAAATTTTCCCCCAAAATGTCCTTTTCGATTGGAAGAAAAAACGAATATTTTTCAGTTACTTTTCTTAGTGCGAGCTGACGTCATTTTAATGATGTCTTTCTTTTCAAACGTCAAATCAGTGCGCATGCAGCCACTTCCCTACTTTTTAGCATCAACTCCCTAGGATCGACGTGCCGCCAGCTCCAACAACTTCCTCAATGTTTGCCATTATCCTGACATGTGTTTGCCCATGTACCACAACCATCTCCACTTCCTTCCCAAACGTTTAGATTTTTTGTATTATAAATACCTAGTTAACTCTTTCAGCCTTCTTTTTACGCTCACCCGGTAATCTTCAATACTATTGCATTCTTTGCCTCTTTGTTTCAGTTTCTTCTAAGGTAATGCTCACGCCCTCCTGGGCCCAATTCCTGATGAGGTGAGGACTCCTAAAAAACTAGCGAAAGTTTTCCCAATCCATCCAAAAATAAGGTCTCTTGTTTATCATAGGAAAACTCTCGACCTTAGCCCCTCTTTTCGGGCTGTCAAGATTTTTCGCTCTGTACCTACTGCTAACCAGGAATATCTTTCTTGGTTGACTAATATTGAGAAGGTAAAAGGCGGCATTTGGAAGCAACAGGGTATTTTTGACCTGATTCAGCTTTCTACTGCTGGCTTGACCTATTGTCCCCATTTCCTGGTTTCTTCCCTCTATTTATGGGAATGGTCGACTAACAGTTTCCACCTCCCCTGTGGCATGCTTACGCCGACTCTGTTTGAAATTGTTGCCATCACTGGGATATATCCCACTAGCGAATCTTTCACGCCAACTGGCGAAGACGAGAATGTCATTCAATTCGACAAGGATACTATTGGATTTACTAAGTATATTGAGAGCTTCCATAACATGCAAATGGCCTCAATTTTTGATGAAGAGCACATTGCTTTACTGACTTTGTGGCTCTCGAAATTTGTCTTCTGCTGCCGCTCTTTGAAGGTAGCTAATAGATTCATTGTTTTGGCCCATCTACGTCACCAAGGCCATAATATTTGCCTAAGCGAATTAATCTTAGGTTCTCTTTATGGGTCTCTGAGTGAGGGGGTCGATCTAATGATTTGTGACCCATCAAAGCCCAATGCCAACTACTTTCTTGTTAGCCCATTATGGCTACTTCAGCTGTGGCTAAATGCTACCTTTAGCCATAGCCTAAAATTCCAACTTTCTGAGGCACAGGAAGTGTCTTTCGGTGGTTGAATCATCGAGGGGCGTCGACTGACTGCTATGACGCCTAAAGACGAAGACTTCTCCCTAAAGAGCTCTGGTTTTAATCAACCCTCTTTGAACCAATACAGGATATAGTTCAGTGTAATTCATGGGAATAGGATCAAAGGTTATCCTATTGCGATTATGATTAACAGCTTGAGGTTGGGGAGCTTGAACTTGCGGAGTGCTGATTATGGGAGCAAGATCAGATACTTAATGTTGAGCATAATATTGAGGCCTACGATGAAGTCTTTTGTCTTCATCTGAAACAACATTTGCTTTATTCTCCAACTTCTTGTGGAAGTTTCCATAAGGTTTCTTCCCTCCCCCCGAAGATTCAGCATTATGAGCAACTTTTCCACTCCTTATTCTCACTTCGAGTCTCTGACCAATGGTAACAAAGTATGTAAAGTTCGAAGATACACTTTCGATCATATTCTCCCCAAAGAAAGATGAAGGGGTATCTATAAACATGCGAGTTAGTTCTTTTTCATCCAAGGGTCACTCCACTTGAGAAGCTATCTCTCTCCAGCGTTGAGCGTACTCCTTGAAGGATTCCTTTTCTTTGTGAGATATACTTTGTAGTTGTTGGAAATCAGGTGCCATGTCCATATTATATTTATATTGATTCATGAAAGCATCATTCAAAACTTGAAAGCAACGAATATTGTTTCTCTCAAGTCCCATATACCATTTTAGCAAGGCACCACTCAAACTGTCCTGAAAGCAATGGCTAAGAAGTCCGTCATTCTTGGTATAGACAACCATCTTGTGATAGTACATGATCAAATGATTTCTTGAGCAAGTGTTTCCTTTGTACTTGTTGAACTTAGGAGTCTTGAATTTAGCAAGCATGACAACGTTGGAAACCAAATACATGTTTACAGCAGCAACCCCAAAGTAATCATTAGGTGATTATAAAAAACATGTTTTTGACATAAAAAGGTTATTATAGGTGATGTCCTTTAAACATAACATTTTTCTAAGCCTATATGGTTAATGGAAGTTTTGGTATAATTTATATGGTTAATTTAAATTTTGAAATAATTTATATGTTGTGCTTATTTTTTAGGGATTAATTTTATGGCGATGGATGATAATGAATTCGGTTTAGTCACACCCTTAAAAGTCTTCAATGATCAAGAAAATACGTCTGAGGAATGAATTCATGTGTGCGATGATGAACTCAAACTTGTGATTGGCAGGGTATTTGATACTTTAATAGAAGGGTAATTTTATAAAAAAAAATTATGCACATGCAGTTGGTTTTATTGTGTGTAGTTCGTCTGAAATAAAAGATAGAAATAGTGTTAGGTGGAAATATTTTCTTTGCTCAAAAGAGGGTTTTAAAGAGGTTAAAAAGATAGACCGCCTAAATTTCCTTTTAGTGAATGTAGTATTTCTAAATATAGAAAAAGAAAATTAACACGTGAGGGATTTAATGCAAAAATTGTTTTTAAGAGAACTATTAAGGGAAAATATGAAGTCTCAAAATTTTATGAAAGTCATTCACATGGACTAGTCACACTTAGAAAGAAATAATATTTAAGACCAGCCAGGAGTGTAAACGGTGTTCATAAGAGTATATTGTTTTCTTGTGGTAGAGCTAATGTGGAGACTTCAAAAAGTTATCATCAAATAATAAAGGAGCAAGTCGGGAGCTGTGAAAATATAGGATGCACACAACAAGATTTGCAAAATTATTCAAGAAATGTAAAAGAATTGATCAAAGACTCTCATGCAGATATTTTTATTGATAATTTAAGAAGAAAGCGTGAGATGAACCCTTCAGTTTTTTTATGATTATGAGGCTGATAATGAAGGAAAGCTTAAATGTCTGTTTTAGGCTGATGCTATTAGACGAAAAAATTACTCTTTGTTTGGCGATGTGATTTCATTCGACACAACTTACAGTACAAATAAATGTTTTATGATTTTTGCACCTTTTACTAGCATAAATAATCATCGTCAAAGCATAACCTTTAAAGATGCACTATTAACAGATGAAACAAATGAGTTGTTTGTGTGGTTATTTGAGGCATTTTTAAAAACAATGGGGGACATAAACCTGTTCTAATAATAACATATCAAGATCCGGCTATGAAGAATGCCGTTGAAAAGGTTTTAAATGGGTCCTCATAGATTTTGCATGTGGTACATTCTATAAAAACTTTCAGAAAAGGTGGGTGGTTCCTTAAATCAAAATAAAGGGAAGTTGTTTATTGTCTTTCTAATAATATTGCAAATTGTTCATGTAAAAGGTTTGACTCGAAAGGCATGCCATGCCGACATATTCTTTTTTATTAAAGGGGAGAGGTTTTAGTGAAATTCCAAAGCACTATGTTGTAAATAGCAATGGAGTAAGCGTTTTTGTTTAATTTGGTTTGTAGAAATTTGAAATTGAAAGGAGATTTATTTATATTAGAATGGATTGTTTAGACATACATAATGGATTCTCTAAACTCACACAAGTTTGCATAGTAGAAGTAAGCTACATTTATATGTACAAGTGTTTGATTCCCTTAATAAACTTTGATGCTACAAAATTATGCCAATTTCACTCAAAATGTAGCTACAGTCATTTTCCATCGAATATAACAGAAGCATTATATCAACTTGTGCCAAATGATATTAAAATCCCACGAAATTGCTTAGTAAGTTCAAAGTCTAAATCCACGATTTCAATAGAAAAATAGATGAAACATTTACATGATAGTTTATTACAAGATTACATACGCAAATTTAGATTGAGTTGGGACAGACCCATCCAAGTTCTACTACCCAGACATTTTTGATAAATTAACTAAACTATGAACAACAACAACTAAATTACGCTTAATAAAAACTACATTTGAAAACTAAAAAATTAAAATTAAAGTATCTCTCACCAGCCCTAACAATATAGTCTATAACAGCAACATTGGCCTTTAACACCAACTTCAGCATAAGTAGCAGTATAAAACTCCGAAGTTAACGGTATATATCAAGCTCCAAAGTTTATTATTTTAGTATCAAATTGAAATTGGGAAAATTTAATATTAAAATTGAACGCATAGAATCCATTAAAATTGATTAGATGAACAAAGTGATTCATATGAGAAGAGATAAAATTGGAGAAGAAAGAGTGAATACCGGGAAGAAGAGAGAGAAATCATGTAAATTTTGAGGAAACTGACATTTTTAAGATTGTGCAAAATAGTTTCAACGGCGGCTTTCATCCTCCTTCTCAATGCCATTTGGACGGCAAGGAACAAGGTTAGATTTCAAAACATTTTCTGTTCGGTTGAATCTTCCATCTCTTATATTCATGCTGCAACTTCCATGGCGGGGAACAGTTCTACTGCTACCTCTTTTGTTAATATGGAAGATTTTGTTATTATCAAGAGGTTTAATGTTAATATTCGTCCGCCTAGAGCGCCAAACATTTTGGAGGTTATTTGGAAACCCCCTCCTAAAGAGTGGATTAAAATTAACTGTGACGGCGCTGCTATTTCTTCGGGTCTTGCTGGTTGTGGAGGTATAGTTAGAAACAGTGATGGTATTTTTTTGGGAGCCTTCGCTTCTGGTTTGGGTGAAGCCAACTCTCTCACGGCCGAACTCTATGGTGCTATTCTTGCAATTGAGTTCGCCTTTGCGAGAAATTGGAATAACATTTGGTTGGAGACGGACTCGACAGCAGTTGTCAAGGCTTTCAACTCTCCGCTCAAAGTTCCTTGGCATATTAGGAATAGATGGTTGAATTGTATAGATATAATTACTAAATGGAATTTTATGGTTTCGCATATTTTTAGGGAAGGCAACAGTTGTGCAGATGCCCTCGCTACTCATGGGCTATCTTTACCTGACTATGCTCTTTTTTCCTCTATTCCTCCTTTCTTAAGGGCTGATTTTGTTAAGAACCGGTTAGGTATGCCGTTCTTTAGATTTGTATCTTCTTGATAGGGTTTTGGTTTGGTCCCCCCTATCTCTTGTAACAGTTTTTTGTGTCAATGCATCTTCATTTAAAAAAAAAAAAAAATCTTACAAATTAATCTAATGGCTGTAATTTATTCTCATTTTCTCATATAAATATACAATTCTCATAATAAAAGTCGTTATATTATATAATTGGAATTGGAACGAAAACAAGATCTTTTCTTTTGTAAGCAAGATATATTAATAGGGAGAACTTTTACACGAAAAGACGGGAAAACCCGATAAAAAAGAGGAAATTACAACCAATTAACATTACGAGATAAAAAGCAACGGATCCTTAATAAACTCTAAAAAGAAAAATTGGGATAAGTAATTTTCCCACAAAAAACCACCTACAACCATAGTCTTTATGTAAAACAAAATATATTAATATATATTATATTATTTATTATTAAATTAAATTAATTAAATTACATTATACTATCTGGAAGGGTATATTTTTGTTAGAACTATATTAATATTAGATAAACGTCCCTAAAGATAGAATAAGGGATGCTTATAACCTATTGCTAGACAAATTTTATTGTTAAAGTTTAAAAATTGTCCCCTAAATTATTTTTGGTTACATTTTTTATATGTTGGATAAAAGAGTGTTGTCAAAAGACAATAAATATTGTAGTGTTGTGATATTTAAACAGCGCCAAATCAACCCTCTGGCTGTAATCAAAGTCCAATATAATTTGTGGGAAAAATCCTCTTCCCAATCTCCATCGTTGGAGGTGGACTCTTGCTTTTTACATTTTTCATTGAAATATATAAAATTTTCTTCAGGGTCTTGGACAAAGGTATAATATTTTTATCTTACATGTGTAAATGGTATTTAAAATAAAAGTTTGCACTAATAATAAAATTTTACTGATGTTTTCATGTGCTCATTTCTTCAAATATGATGAGTAAATATATATTGAACTCTTGTTTCTTCAAACACCAAGAAATTACTCCTGAACCCAGGCTGAACACATAACCAGAAGTGCTTTTCATGTCACCAAGACTTCTGGCCCAATCACTGTCACAGTAGCCTTTAGCTTCAAGTTTAGAATTCTTTTCAAACCGGATTCCATGTTCCATGGTTCCCATGACATACCTTAAAACTCTTTTTGCTGCTCCAAGGTGTAAATGACTTGGTTTACTCATGAACATTGAGAGTAAACTAGCAGCAAACATCAAATCGGGTTGTATAGCTATTAGATAAAAGAAACTTCCAACCAAACTTCTATACATGCTTGCATCTACTAATCTTCCACCATCTTCCTTTTTTAATTTTTCATTCACCACTAAAGGAATATCAACAGGTTTGCAGCCATTCATGCCAAACATTTTCAAAATATTTTCAGCATATCTCCTTTGACAAATAAAAACTCCATATTCATCTTGGTAAACCTCAATACCAAGAAAATGATGCAGCAAGCCAAGATCACTCATCTCATATTTTTTCATCATTTCTATTTTAAAATTTTCAACCATTTTCTTGTTGTTACCCGTATACACCAAATCATCAACATAAAGGGCAACAAGAAGGATATCATTTTTAATTACCTTGATGCTTCACATACAAGGTATGCTCTCTCTGACTTCTTTGAAATCCTTGTTGAATGAAGTAGCTCTCAATTTCACTATACCACGCTCTAGGGGCTTGTTTCAATCCATAGAGAGCTTTCTTCAACTTGTAAACTTTTTCTTCTTGGCCTTTAGTCACAAAGCCTCGAGGTTGCTGCACATATACCTCTTCTTTTAATTCTTCATTCAGGAAAGATGACTTCACATCAAGTTGGTACAAGTTCCACCCTTTCTGAGTTGCTAATGCAATAACTGTCCGTACAGTATCCAGTCTTACAACTGGGGCAAAAGTTTCACTATAGTCAATTCCAGGCTGTTGTGCATAGCCTTTTACTACCAATCTAGCTTTGGCTCTTTGAACTGACCCATCAGGATTATGCTTCAATTTGTACACCCACTTTACTCCAATAGCTTATTTGTCATTTGGCTTTTCAACTAGCTGCCATGTTTTGTTTTTCTCAATGGCATTTATCTCTTCTTGCATCGCAGTCCTCTAAACATCTTCTTTGATTACTTCGTCAAAAGTTTCTGGTTTCACAACACAATAGTTGCATCTTGCATAAATATCACTCAAATCCTTCAATTTTATTGGAGTTGAGTTGGGAGATGATGAACTTGAACTCGGTGAACTTGGAGAGGATGAGGAACTTGGTGTACATGGGGCTGGTTGCTCATTTTCAGCTGCTGATTTTAGTTGTAATATGATTGCAGGGACTGTTTTCTCCTTCATTTTGTCTTCTTCCCAATTCCAAGAAGCGTTTTCATCGAATACAACATCCCGGCTAATGATCACCTTGTTTGTCTTCAAGTTGTAAAGTCTATAGCCCTTTGACATGGAACTATAGCCAATAAAGACACATCTTTCACTATTTTCTTCCAGCTTTGTCCTCTTTTGTTTAGGAATTTGAACATAGAAAACACATCCAAAAAATTTAAGATGGTTCACCGATGATGTTCTTCCACTCCAAGCTTCAAATGGAGTCTTTTTCCATACGGCCTTTGTTGGACACCTGTTCATCGAATACACAGCAGTGTTAACGGCCTCGGGCCAAAAGGTTTTAGGCAAGCCTTTCTCAAGTAGCATAGATTTCGCCATCTCCATCACAGTTTGGTTCTTTCTTTCAGATACACCATTTTGCTGAGGTGTTAAGCCAACAGTGAGCTGTCTTTCAGCACCTTCATCTTCACAAAATTTGTGAAATTCATTTGAGGTGTACTCCTTTCCTTGATCACTTCTCAGCATCTTTATAAATCTGCCACTTTGTTTTTCAACTAATGCTTTAAATTTCTTAAAGATTACAAACGCTTCAGATTTTTGTCTCATTAAATATACCCAAGTCATGCAGGTAAAGTCGTCCATAAACAAGATAAAGTACCAATTTTTTTCATGAGACATAGTATTCATAGGACCACACACATCTGCGTGTACAAGTTCCAACACTTGTTTGGCTCTCCATGCACCTTCCTTTGGAAATGGTAGCCGGTGGTGTTTGCCTAGGACACATCCTTCACACACACACACACCAGATTTTTCTTTGATTTTTGGCAGCCCATACACCATCTTCTTTTGATAGAGTAACTTGAGACTTTCGTAATTCAAATGTCCAAGTCTCCTATGCCATAAACACGAGTCATTCTCTTCTCTGTCCATCATGCTTACATTTTTCTCATAGTTAAAAGATAGTGGAAAGCTCCTGTTGTTAGTCATCTTCAAAACAACAACACTTCTTCTTTCTGAGTCCAAAATTCTGCACTCTATATTCTCAAAGTTTAGAGAATAGCCGTGCTCTAGAAGTTGTCCAATGCTAAGCAAATTTTCGTCTAATTTCGGCACATAAAGCGTGTCATGTATGACTTTGCTTCCTTGCTTCGTGGTGACTCCAATGCTTCCTTTCCATTTCACTTCGACATGTTCTCCATTGCCCAATTTGACTTTTGAGCCGAATGAAGAATCAATGTTTATAAATGCTTCCTTCTGTCCGGTCATATGGTTGCTACAGCCGCTGTCCAAATACCAAACAATTTTACCTTCTTCATGAAATGCTTTTTTACAAGCATAAAACAAGTTTCCTTCATCAAATTCTTCTTCTGCATACGAAGCATGTTGCTGATTTGCAAGATGAAAATCCTTTTGAAGGTGCTCGAAGCTCTTGCAATTGTGACATTGCGGTTTGCCTTTGTTCCAACAGTCCTTCTCGTCGTGAGTGCCGCTGTTACAAATTTTGCACCATTTGTCACCTCTAGTTTGTATTTGGGGCTTATTTTCACCATTGTTGGGCTGAATGTTGAGTTTAGATTGAAAGGCACTTTCAATTGATTTTTCAGAATGTCGGAACATTCTTTGCTCGTATCTCAAAGACCCCATCAACCCTTGAACAGTCAAGGTTGATAGATCCTTGGTTTCTTCTATCACACCCACCACCGGGTCAAATCTTGCTGTCAAACTAATCAGAATTTTGTAGGATACTCCAGGCTTCTTTCAATGATTTAGATCTCATAATCCTTGGGAAGATGGATAAAGAGACACCTCTTTGAATCATCCCAAGAACTCCAACATCTGTGATCTTCTTCTTTTTCAACTCATCAAGCCGTTGGCTTTATTCCCCAGCCTTTTCTTTTGATTTTTCAGCCTCTGTTGGTGCCGGTTCTTCATACCCGTTTTTGACATACTCTAGAACATCCAAAGATGTGAATAGAGTCTCCATTTTAACAGCCCAAAAATCATAGTTCTCTCCTTCAAATAGAGGAACTTTGACATTGCGGTAAGTTGCAGAAGGATTGTTTATCGAAGCCATAACTTTTGTTGTTTTTGCTGCAGCTGCAAGGATCTGCAGCTCTGATACCACTCTGTTGGTGGTATTCAAGAGGTGGTATGTTACTATGTTATAAATTATAGTGTTGCAGGATTCTGTAGAGGAAAACTGGTTTTAGTCACTTTCTGCACTATACTTCTACTGGTAGAAGACCATTGAAAAACTGCTGATTTTATTGAATTCACCACCCACTGCCATATATTTCTTAGCATTACAAAGCCTCTATATAGGCTTGAATTAAAACTGACTTAGAAGACAATAAGATGATAATTAAGATGAGGACTCTTTGGTTCTCTCAATCTTAATGATACAAATAAAAACAATCATTATAATGTGATGGTTACACTTCTTTCATAATGCTTACTAATAGTGGTGGTTACAACACATTAATTTTAACAGTATCAAGCTCCAAAGTGTATTATTTTAGTATCAAATTGAAATTAGGTAAATTTAATATTAAAATAGAATGCATAGAATCCATTAAAATTGATTAGATGAACAAAGTGATTCATATGAGAAGAGATAAAATTGGAGAAGGAAGAGTGAATTCCGGGAAGAAGAGAGAGAAATCATGTAAATTTTGAGGAAACTGACATTTTTAAGATTGTGAGTTAATCTCAATCTTACAAATTGATCTAATGGACAGACCCATCCAAGTTCTACTACCACACATTTTTGATAAATTAACTAAACTATGAACAACAACAACTAAATTACACTTAATCAAAACTAAATTTGAAGACTGAAAAATTAAAAGTATCTCTCAACAGCCCTGAACAATATAGTCTATAACAGCAACGTTGGCCTTTGAGTTGATAAAATTAACAGCAACATAACAGTATAAAACTTCAAAGTTAATGGTATCAAACTCCAAAGTTTATTATTTTAGTATGAAATTGAAATTGGGTTAATTTAATATTAAAAAAGAACGCGTAGAATCCACTAAAACCCAACCAATCTTAACGGGAGAAGGAATCGTGAAACGCGGGCATTAAGACATACGAACACGATTCAGCTGCGTGGGCGGCAACAACAATATAGGACGACGACAAACAAAGATAGTATTTCACTTCATATTCCTTTCTTCCATTTTCAATCATCATAGTTTCTCTCTGAAATCAATCTCGTCCAAGCTCTCCGTGAAGTCGATTGGTCATCGCCGCCGCGTCCTCTCTTCCGAATTCTTCTTTCGATTCACCGTTCCAAGATCTTCCTCCAAATGGAAACAAATCACATTACAGATACAAACTCTTTTCACTGGCAATTAAAACAACAAAACACCGGCAAAGCATCGCAACGATGGAAAAAGATAGTGAGTTAATCTCAATCTTACAAATTGAGATTAACTCACTATCTAATAAAGATATAATTTAACTTCTATGTAGTATCTTTTACCTACGTTTTAGCAAGAACCATTTTTAAAAAGATTTAAAAATTTTATTTGGCGTTATTTGATTAGAAGCTGCATTAAGAACTTTTTCAACAATGACACATAAAAAGTTAATTTCTTAAAATACCAGTATATATCCACAAATAATAAAATTTGAAATGCATTTTTGTTGGAATGAGTTATTATTTCTATTTACTAAATTAATATTCTCTGAATTCATAACTTGTTTTTCAGGAACCATTCATTCACCAAGACCTTACAACAACAGCTAATAATTCATCATCATTCCCTTACAACAACAACGCTTTTTCCTTTTCTTGTTTGTGTTTCCACCCAATATTACTTGTCAATGAAAGATTTTTCCTTTTTATAGTAAGTTCATGACCGGCAATTCGTTTTTTTTCACCCACCTTTTGAACCCACCTATATTAATGATCTGAATTTCGACGAATCATTCTCAATGCAATAGTGCTTATTAGACTTTCTTGTACATATTCCATTTTTCGTAAAGCAGATGGGAAATCTTGTTTGTTCCGTGCAAGTTGACCAATCCAAAGTTGGTATAAAAGAAGGATCTGGAAAATTTGAAAAGGTGCTCCAACCCGGATGCCATTGTGTACCATGGTTCTTTGGAGAGTCACATGACCGACAATTCTTTTTCCAAAAAACCATGGTACACACTGGCATCCGGGTTGGAGCACCTTTTCAAAATTTCCAAATCTTTCTTTTATACCAACTTTGGATTGGTCAACTTGCACGCAACAAACAAGATTTCCCACCTGCTTTACGGAAAATGGAATATGTACAAGAAAGTATAATGAGCATTATTGCATTGAGAATGATTCATTGGAATTCAGATTATCAATATAGGTGGGTTCAAAAGGTGGGTGAACCAAAAAATGAATTGCCGATCATGAACTTACTATAAAAAGGAAAAATCTTTATTTGACAAGTAATATTGGGTGGAAACACAAACAAGAAAAGAAAAAAGCGTTGTTGTTATAAGGGATTGATGATGAATTATTAGCTGTTGTTGTAAGGTCTTGGTGAATGAATGGTTCCTTAAAAACAAGTTATGAATTTAGAGAATATTAATTTAGTCAATGAAAATAATAACTCATTCCAACAAAAATGCATTTCAAATTTTATTGTTTGTGGATATATACTAGTATTTTAAGAAATTAATTTTTTATGTATCATTGTTGAAAAAGTTCTTAATGAAGTTTCTAATCAAATAATGCCAAATAAAATTTTAAAATCTTTTTAAAAATGGTTCTTGCTTAAACGTAGGTAAAGGATAATACATAGAAGTTAAATTATATCTTTATTATATGGTGGACTATTAAAAAAGTATTAATTTAATAATTATAATTGACTGTGAGATAATTTTTGAATTGACCAAAGACTCAAATGGTCATCAGTTATCCAACTGCATCCATTTGTGATTTCTAATTGGAACAAGAGCATTTATTTTTAGTTCGCGATCAAAACAATGGTGTCGTATGTGGGACTCGACTTTCGATTCCTACGAGTTTCACAAATCCCTGTTCGATTTCCAACTCTATCACGGGAACACAAAAGATCTAATGCTGGATTCTTATGATCTCATAGCCAACCTCTAATTTGCTAGTTCGCAACCTTTTTAGGTCACCAAATCAAGAACAAATCAAGACATGACAAATAAATTCGAATCACGAACAAAACAATTGTGCCATATCTAGCAATTTAATGGGAAAACTCTGATTTAATTAGGGGTGAGGGCGAATGCGGAGAATGCTCCATTTTTAATTGTTGGTTTAGGGCCGGGTTGGGGATGTGCTAGTTCCTGCCCCGTCACAATCCTGCCTCGTGTCCGCCTGTTAACTTTTGTTTATTAATGCTATAAGAACTAGGAAAGGAGGTAATTCGCTTTGTTCTCTAGTTAGTGAAAAGGGTAGAGTGGAGGAGGTGAAGGATGTCAAAGACTACATTCATGATCACTTCAATGGTTTCTTCAAAGAAGATGTGGAGAGTAGGCCGGTTCCTAATCTTCTTGGTTGGAAATCATTAGAGAATTCGGAGAGGGAGAGGTTGGAGAAGCCGTTCTTGGAAGAGGAGGTAAAGGAGGCGATTTGGTCTGGTGGAGGGGATAAGAGTCCGGGGCCGGACGGATTTACGTTGGAATTTTTCAAGTCTTTTTGGGATCTTCTCAAGGAGGATGTTTTGAAGTTTTGCTCCGACTTTCATGCTACAGGTATGTTAGTGAAATCTATTACCTCTTCCTTCTTAGTCCTTATCCCCAAGAACAATAATCCGCAAAGCTTATCCGAATATAGGCCTATATGTTTGGTGGGGAGTCTATATAAAATCTTAGCGAAATTGTTGGCTAATAGACTTAAAGAGGTTATTGGTAATTTGGTGTCTTTGAACCAATCCGCTTTCATTCCGGGGAGGAATATGATGGATGGGGTTTTTTTAGTCAATGAAGTGATTGATTGGGCGAAAAGATTTAAGGAAAAATGTCTTATGCTTAAGGTGGACTTTGAGAAGGCCTATGATTCCATCTCTTGGAATTATATTCGTTTCGTTTTGAGGAGTATGGGGTTTGGGGAGGTTTGGTTGAAGTGGATGGTGACGTGTGTGTTCTCTAGTTTCATGTCAATTTTGGTCAATGGTAGCCCTACAAAGGATTTCAGGGTGCACAAAGGATTACGTCGAGGGGATCCGCTCTCTCCGTTCATTTTTGTTTTGGCCATGGAAGGCCTAACTTTGATGGTCTCGAGGTCGGTGGAATTAGGAGAGTTCAAGCCTTTCAAGTATGGTGATAGTGGCAGGATTGATATTCTTCAATTCGCCGACGACACCATTATTATAGGAGAACCTTCCTTTGATAATATTTGGAATCTGAAGGTTTTATTGAGAGGATTCGAGCTTGTTTCGGGGCTGAAGATAAATTTCACGAAGAGTAATGTGTGCGGTTTGAATATTGGCGACTGTTTTTTGAATACAGCTACTATTTTTCTTTCGTGCTCTAAAAGTAACATCCCGTTCTTGTTCCTTGGTATTAAAGTAGGGGCGAATCCTAGGAGGAAGAGTTCTTGGGTGAGAGTTTTGAATAATTTGAGAAGTAGGCTTTCTATTTGGAAAGGGAAAAACATCTCCATAGGGGGAAGAGTGACGCTTCTCAACTCAGTGCTTAATGCTATTCCTTCTTTCACTTTATCTTTTTTCAAGGCTCCGGGTATGGTGATTAAAGAGATTCGTAGTATGTTTAGCAATTTTCTTTGGTGTGGTAATGTGAAGAAGAGATGTGTGCATTGGGTGGATTGGAATACGGTTTGCAAATCGAAAGAGAAAGGAGGTTTAGGAGTGAGAGATGTGGAGGAGGTGAATAAAACTTTACTTCTTAAATGGAAATGGAGGATCCTCGCGGATGACAAGGCTTTATGGCATGATTTCTTGGTTATGAGGTACGGTGTTCCGAAAGTGAAGATGTTGGTCAATGGGGGGTGGGCTATCAAAGCTAAGGACTCTCTATGGTGGAGGGATATTATTAGCATCGATTCCTCGGTTTTTTCGGGAGAAGGAAGTATGGCGGAGTGTGTGCACAGTGCCGTTGGTTCTGGTAATGAAGTGTCTTTCTGGTTTGGCTCTTGGACTGGAACCAATACCAGCCTTGCTATGCGGTTCCCAGCTATCTTTGTTGCTGCCGTTAATCCTCTACATTCGGTGGCTGATCTGGTTGGATGGGAGGATTCCACTCATGTTTGGCTCGTGGACAGAATGGTCCATCCTGAGTTCTTGACTCCAAGTGCAGCGGACAGCAGCGGTTCGGTGGGGCACTGGCAGGTTTTTCTGGACACCATCAGAGCTGTTAGGTTGATTAGGGATGGGAAAGACAGTTTCACTTGGATGCCTAATGTTGCAGGCTTCACGGCTGCTAGTGTAGCAGTTTTAATGGAGTCAAAAAAGGAGGCAGCCTGGTCTCCTACTATTTTGAGAAATCTGAAGGTGATTTAGAAAGAGTGCATCCCTAGTAAAATTCAAATTTTTATGTGGAGGTTGTGTATTAATAGAATTCCAACCAAAGACGCCTTGAGTAGAAGAGGAATTCTCGATGCCTCCGTCAATCTTTGTTGTGAGTTTTGCAAGTCTCACTTGGAATCCCCGTCTCACCTATTCTTCTCGTGTGCGGTTTCTTCATCAATTTGGAGGCGAATATACATGTGGTTGGGTGTTGATATTCCTTTTTCGTTTGTCGATTTTTTAGACTTTGGAGGATATCAAGAGAAGGTGAAACAAGTCAATATTAGGACGAAGATTAATTTGATCTGGATCGCAACGGTTTGGAGTCTATGGATCATGAGAAATACCATGATTTTTGACAAGGTTGAGTATAGTTTTGATAAGGTGTGTTTTAATGTCATGTTTCATTCTTGGAGCTGGTTGTGGTCTTCTATTTCGCTCCGGTCATGTAGTTTTATAAATGGTATAAAGTTCCTTGGATTTGTTTTAATACCGTGTAATTCGGTCTGTTTGTAAGGGTTGCACGAGTTCTTATAATCAATTGCTTATTAAAAAAAACATTTATGTGTAATACTTTTATTATTCATTTTACACTTTTTAATCTTAAAATATCAATTTTTTTTGTAATTATTATTTATTTAAAAAGTATACAATAGACAAGGGTTGACATAGTTATTAACTTTCTAGTTGGTAAACATCAATGAGTATACTATTTTGTTCATTACATACCAAATCGATTCTCTTATGAGTTGTTATAATCTAAGAATTATTCCCAATATTGAGAATATTGGGTTGTATAATTTGATAAAGAATAATATATATATATATATATATATATATATATATATATATATATATATATATATATATATATATATATATATATATATATAATGACTTGTTTATAATTAAAGTGGTTATGTTATATAACTCGAATTGGAAAGAAAATAAAATATATTAATATTTATTATATTATTTATAATTAAATTATATTATATTCTATTACACTATTTCGAGTGAAACTAAAATATAGTTTACCGCCAAAAAAATAGAAGAGTTAGCTCTAATAGAAACAATATACAAATGTAATATTTTGTTAAAATTATATTAACATTTGTTAAACGTCCCTAAAGATAGAATAAGGATTGCTTATAACCTATTGCTAGACAAATTTTAGTCATAATTTGTTAAACGTCCCTAAAGGTAGCAGTCATAAATTGTTGCCTATACTAATTTTAGTTTACACTATTTACATGTTGGATAAAAGAGTGTTGCTAGAGACAATAAATATTGTAGTGTTGTCATCTTTAAGCAGCAAATCAGCCAAACAAACACTCTGGTTGTAGTCAAAGTCTGATCTAATTTGTGTGAAAAATCCACTTTACAATGTCTTGGAGGGGGACCCTTGCTTTTAGCATTTATCATTGGAAATATATAAAATTTTCTTCATGGTTTTGGACAAAGGTAAAACATTTTTATCTTACATGTGTAAATGGTAATTTGTTTTATTTCATATTTGTGAAGTTTAACTTACCTAAAATAAAAGTTCGCACTAATAATAGAATTTTGTTATTGATGTTATTACGTGCTCATTTCTTAAAGTTGTAAATTAATTCAATATGAGTTTATCCATCATGCTTACAAAAGGTTTGAAATGCAACTAAGAGATTATGATTTTGAACAATGGATGCGTCATGCATTGCTCAACATCATGGCCTCTAGGAAGCATATCAAACTTTCTATAAACATGATGAGTATAATTAAATTAAATTACGAGGAATGAGCACATCAAAATGTCAATACAAAATTTCCTTAGTGCAAACTTTTATCTTGAAGAGAGTTTTTTATGTTTCGAATGAAAAATGCAAAAAGCAATAGTTTCCTCTAGTAGACATTGTCAATAGGACTTTCCAGACAAAATGGATCAGGTTTTGATTACTGATTACTAGCCAGAATAATAATTTACAAATAAGTAGGACTTCTCAATTATAGGAAAATATTAACACAGCCTCGTAAGATCCCCAGAAAAGATAAACACATAAAACTAGCGGAAGAAAAACTTGTGTTGCTAAAGATATAAAAAATATACCTCAAAATTGAAAACATATATGCATATCTCCATTGACCTTTCGTATTCGTGTTTAAGTTTCTCGATCACGGTTTAAGAAGCAGCAGCTAAACCTTGTTGTTGAGACATAAATGAAAAAAATGTTAAACCCTATGTTATTAATAGCAGCCACAATAGCAATGCGCAGCGAAAAAACCGGTTTTCAATTGGGAAAAAAAGAAAATTAGGGAATTGAAGACACAAAACTGTGAATTAGAGTTATTAAATACATTTAAAGGTAAGAGACTATGCTAATTATAGTTAGTTTTTTTTCTGGATCACTGTAACTATAGTTGGTTTAAATAACAGTGATCAAAATGAAAAATGAAAGAAAGGAAATTAACAGGTCAATATGTTCAAAATCTGGAAAACAAGAGGAGAAAAGATAACATGTGGTTAGAAAATGAATCAATGATATATTACTCCCACAGCAGAGCAGACGTGTTCAGCCGAATTCCAAATAACGTGTTATAGCTCTGTCTGATCCATAGCATAATTTGAACAACCCACTATTTAGGTAATTGTGATCCACATTTGACACTGAAAAACTGCTCTTTCTAACAAAATTGCGTTGGCTACATTAAATTGAAAACATGATTTCATATATATATAAATAAATTAATGAAAGCTTCAATAAGTGAAGGTTCAAAGTAATCATAAAATGACTAAAACTTTCAACTATAAGAGACTGAAGAAATAAGCAAACAATAGTAAACATACTTCCATTGATTATCTATTTTTCTGCAACAAATTTGCGACAAAAAGAGTAAAACAAACCTTACATGTACGATCGTCCGATGCTGAGACTATAACTGCATTGTACCCTCCATAACTGATCACAACATCAGTCACAAATCAGTATTGTGGTCTATAGTGCTATAGAGCTGCTGCCGCAGCTATTTACATCCCAGAATAAAATGAAACAAACAAATCAATTTCCCACGTCCAATGCCACAAACACTAAACAGATTATTTAAACGCAACTAATCCTAAAAAATAGGTCATAAGACCAGGGCTTTATTATCCTTAAAACTAGGGCAGCATAAGATCAGGGATTTATTTGAATAAAAATGAAAAACTAATTTTATCCATTTTCATTAAGTATTGTGAATTTATGATACTAAATAAGCTCAAATAATTAATTTGAATAAAATAATCAAATTTGAAAAAGAAGCATGAATATGAAAACTGAGCTCCCACAGGCCACACGTATATATAACCATACAAAGCTCCACCAGCTAGATAAGTGCCTTGGTGATTAGCAGCAAGAGGCTTAATAGTGGAAACGACCAAAAATTGTGGTTAGTGAGTGATGATGGGTTTGTTCTATTAGAGAAACTATTCTTTTAATCTATATGAATTAAGTTATTTTTTAATCTATATGAAAAGTGTTTATAAAGTTCTTTGCAACAATTGTTCTTAAAAGTTTAGATAATGGGCTGCTATGTGATGTGAGTTTGTGTTTTAGGCCCAATAAATTATTTTAATAATTAATTAGTAAAAACATGATCAAGAATTAAAAAAAAGTATTAATTAGTAATGTACATTTAATAATATATTTAATAATATATTCCACGTGGAATTTAAAAATTTAATAAAAAATAAACAAAAAATCCAACCGGACGCCACCTATGCAAATTCCCCACGTCCAGTCAGCAAATAAGGAATAGGGGCTTCTGGAAATAGAATCTTTGTTCTATAGGGGACGGATCACAAAAAAAAAACACTACAGAGGGACATAACCAAAACTCTCCCTATTGGCAGGGGCAATCGTATATTTAACCCTAAAAAAATAATATATGCAATTTTACCAAAAAAATTATTTTATATTGAAACACGGTTTAAGGTTTTACTGTGACAAAATATTCTATTATTTTTACCTCATATCTTAAAATGGAGAATAATTTTATTAAAATGAAAGTTTTATTTTTTTTAACATGTAGGATTAATTCATTATTTAAATTTTCATTTCCAACGGTTCAAATGTGACTAAAATGACTTTAAAATTTTTTTAAAAAAATTTAATTTATAAGAATAATTTATATGTATTTTTAACAATATTATTTTTCAAAATATTTAAAAAATATTATTTTAAAATATGCGAAATGGTGTTAGTTTTAAATATTTTCGTTTAATCATCGTTGAATCATGATTTAATATGTTATTTGAAAATACTAAAATTTTATAGTGTATTTTGTTTTTTCAAATTAGTCCAAAAAAAATTCAAATTAGGGGTGTGAATAGAGGTTCATGTATAAATCAAACATATCTTTCCCTAAAATGTTCTCTTGTTAATTTCTCGGCTAAAGAGAAGTGAGTTTTTTTGGTTTGTACGAATCAAAATTTTTAAAAGATTTTTTTTCTAAAGATAAACTTGAATTCATTTTTGTGAATTTCATAACATACCTTATGTTTTTTCTAACGCACCGCGCAAAAATATTTAAATGTCTCTAACTTTTGGAGATACATCTCTGGGACGCTCCAAGATGTAATAAAACACAAATATTTTTGGAGTTACATTTCTGATATCAAATCGACAGTATATTTATGAAATAATGCCTTACAGAATGTAGAAAAACTGAATTGAAATACACCAATTTCACAAAATCAAAATACCATTAATATCATAAAATAAGCAATGCATAAGAGATTTTAACATAGATCAAGTATTACACTTCAACATCCAGGTGGACGTTGCAACATCTTGATAATATCATCAATCGATCTTGAAATAGTCGCATTCAGCTGATCGAAACTTTTCATTCTAAACGGGTAAAAGTATTCCACATAGCCCTTAATCAACGCTCGTCTTCAGTTCATGGTTGATGAACTTAAGCTTCCCTTCATTGTCAATGGATGGCGAGCGGTACTCGATCTTCACAAATTTGCTATTGTTATCATATGGTAGAAGGTTCTGCAATATATATTGCAGATCTTTAAGAGGGGTGTACTCTTTGATCTTAAATTCTCAAGATGGTGTGTTGTCGGTCAAGTGAACATTTCCATCATGACATTTGTTGTTCATTCTGGTTTTTTGTGTTTTGGTATGAAACAATATGACAAATGAGCTTATTTATAGTAGTGGGATGATATATTGGACCATACAAACCCTATCTGTTGACAAAGAATGTACCGGAGATATAAATCCGGAGTGACGCTAATTTATTTCAGAGAAGCGTCTTCGGAAACTTCTCTGATATGAAAAAAACATAAATAGAAACAGCTAACTATATTGAATATTGGTATTTTTGGACAAGCTACAAAATACATATGATACATTAGCAAAATGTCATATACATTAAAATAATAAATAACTACTTAGATGATCCAGAATAATTGTCTTCAGTCAAATATAAAGGCGGTACTCCATTTGTCTTTTCCTTTTTTTTTTCTTCTATTTCAATGTTGTTCAAATTAGTGTACTCTTGCATCCTTGAAATGAAAAACATTAGAAGACTTCTTCTCTGTCGATGTAACACCAACAATTTCCAACAATAGAAGTTTGTATTTGTTGGTCTTATATGTTGAATCAATTATAAGTACAATGGGAAACATATTGAATAATTTAATGGAATCAGGATGAGTCTAATATATATATATATATATATATATATATATATATATATATATATATATATATATATATCTTACCGTTACTCTATCCTCAGATCTCTGGTGCCTAGAAATGTAATTGTTATCATCTAAAAGTTTTAAGAGGTGTTGCATTTTAGTTTGAGCCCACTAAGCGCTAATTTGGATTCATAGCGCTTATTGTATACTTGCTTGATATTTGAGATATTTCTGGGTCTTTTGCGCTTCAAGGTTGTGAGTATGTTTTTGGGAGGTACCAAATTCAATGTCATGTTTGAAGTACATTTCTTCTCTTCCGAAAAGAGTCGGCATGCAATTGGATGACCGACAAATTTTGCACATAAATCATGATTATGTAAACCACATATCACATTTAATCTCTATTTATTGTTTGTCAATCGATAAACACGCAACTTAAATAGACATTAACATTTTCTTGAACATGTCTCATCTCGTTTTCCATTTCTTTTGCATGTCAATGTGACAAATGCACATCTTTTATCTGAACCATTATAGGACCTTCTGATCACAACACCAAACCCTAGTTTGGTGACCTTTGTACGAATCCACTGCAGTATGTCATCACGAAATTCATACTCTAACTCATTTTTAATATGGTTTCGAATATATACCACCTTAACTAAGAGAGGTGAAATAACTTGAGACACAATAGGTTTCGGAAAAGCATTGGCACTACAACATTTGTTGTCTCTGGCAACACTTGAAAAATGTTGTCTTAACTCTGAAAATTGTTGCCTAAAAGAATAGGGGACGTTTTATAGGCGTCTCCTGTGCGAGCGTTGCCTATAGTCTAAGGGGACGTATTTTCGTGTTCTTTGGGCACGACTTCTAAAAACGTCGCCTAAACACAAGGAATAGGGGACGATTTTATGGGGCCACTGAGGCGACGTTTTTTAAGCGTTGTCGTGTGCGGCTACAGTTAATAATTGTTGACTTAAATATGAATCAGGAGAATCGTTTCTAAAGTGTAGCCATAGCTTATAGGCTGTTATTTTACAGTGTCGCCATTAAAGATACAATTTTGCAATTATTTTTTAAATGTTCCCATAAAATATAAAATTTTACAATTATTTTTTAAATAATATAGTTGATGATGCTTGGCTTAAAAAAATGTCGATTATAACTTAAACAAGATCAAATTTAATCGTATATCCACAAAATTGCAATATTATAATAAAATCAATTTCAAACATTAGTTCAACAAAAAAACAACAAACATAGTTCAAGTTTAAGGCTTTCAACTACAAGACAAAAAAAAGACATCATCCAACTCATTCAAGTTAGTCTTCTTGGAATTCATCATCCAGATCGTCCTCTTGAAATTCATCAAATATGTCGTCCTCCGAAAATTTGTCATCTACGTCGTCCTCTTGAAATTCACCATTTATATCGTCCTCTTGAAATTCATCATCAAGATCTATGTCGTCCTCTTGAAATTCGTCACCTATGACTCACTACAAAAAATACACCTATTAGCGGAGGTTTTTTCTTTTATTTGCGGGGGTTTCTGACCTCTGCAAATTATAATGCTGCAGTTACGTGTGCCGTAGTATATTTGAGGAGATTTTTAGTGAACGCTGGTATTTTTGCATTTTTAATTTGGAGAGGTTTGTAACCTCCGTTATAATATACTTTTTTTTTTAACAAAACTATTCTGCCATAACAAAATCAATATCAAGACGTAGAAAAACATGCATAGTATTTATAAATATTCATATGAAACATAAAATTTTAAACAAATCCAATGTGTTTTAAATTCTATCTCAAATAAGAAATGTAATAATACAATCAAAATTACTAATATCTTGGAATTTTATACTAAAAGATTCTATGAAAAGATAATAATCCTGAAATTTTATACTAAGAGGTTCTATGAAAACATTAAACTTTGCAGCTTCATCATATGATATCTTCCAAAGAAGAGTTAAGCTCACTTTTAACAATAACACCTGAAATAAAATAAAAAACTTCAATAAATACAATAGTTACACCAAAAAAGAATTATGCAAACTAATTATTCATGTATATAAAACTATCACACCCTACAAAAGTCTTATAGCAGTATTATTACAAGGAAAGATCTCTGCCAAACACTAGCTAATCATATTATAAAAGAGTATGTTATATTAATGTGGGATATACACAACATGAATGTTATCATCTTCCCCTGTCATAAATTGTTACATTGTCATCAGTATACTTCATTTTCACTTTATATGGTCTTAGTTATAAGGTTATCTTTTATTTATATTTATACTTTATAAGTAAAATGTATCCATGTGTAATGTGTTTCAGCATTTTCTACAACTTTTAAGCATATCAGCCAATGACCCAATCATTCAATATACATAAAACTTTATACTTTCTAGTTGTGACAATCAATTTAACGTAACACAAAATGTGAAGCATGTGTTTAGTTCCAATTTTACAATCATGAGATGCTTTGTTTCAAGTTAAGAAATACAATAAATTTTCAAAGCTACAAATGGTAATGAACAAAACACTTCTAAGATACATACATGAAATTAAAATTTACCGAGGCTAGTGAATTCCCAAGCAAATGTTCACTCTCAAAAACTTCATATCTCCTAGCTCTTAGAGGGAGTTGAGATGATGCGCATTCCAATCATTTCGCATTCCAGTCCAGACGTTGGTTCGCCTAACATCAAAATTGAAGGTTCCATAACCATTTCAAATCCAACATTTACAAATTTCCTTTGAATTTCAGAGATCCAACGTTTACGAATTTCATTTGACTTCCGGGGATCCTTGGCTTGTCCATAGTTCCAACTTTATAATTCTGCATAGATAAAAGCTCTAAGAATTTAATAACTCTTTCAACAACAAGACTATTTCTAGTTTTTACAAATCAGCTAATAACTTTAAACAATAGTATTTCATTTGAGTAAACACTTACACAAGCATAAATAAGTGCGAGAACTTGATCACAAGCAAGTAAACTGATTAAGAAAATATTGCAGGTAAAATAGTAAATAACATAATATACGTGCAATATTCACAGAATCTGAGATTCTCTTTTGCTCTCAAATTCGAAATAAAATAGCAAATAACATCATATGATACATTTAAATTTGATTTTCCCCTATAACATACTCCCTCCGTCCCATAATGAGTGACTCAGCACACCATTTCACACAGATTAAGAAAATGGTATAAAAGTAAGAGAGAGAATGTCATTTTTACTATAACACCCTTATCATTTATTGAGAATGGTGAAACTTTTAATAATTAGAGGGTAAAATTGGAAAAAGTGCATTGAAAATTGAAATGGATCATTCATTTTGGGACACCATTTTATTCCAAATGGATCACTCATTATGGGACGGAGGGAGTATATTAATATATGCTTGTTATGAGCTTTCAGTTTGAGACAGATCTTTAAAAAAAATCTCAATAAAAAGTTATATTGCTTTTCTCAGTATTTGTAGACATTTTTAATACACATGAGAAGGAGCTTGATAAGGTGAGGTTATTGTTTCCTTCTTAGTGAGATACAAAGCAATGCAGTAGCAAAACAACAATTCATAATGCTCAAGAATAAAAAATCTAACCGATTTCAATAAGAAAGGAACCAACTCTAAAACTTAATATAGAACTAAAACACTAAAATCCCTAAAAATTACTAAGACAAAACATGCTCAGAATTTTAAATCCCTAAAAAAAATAATAATAAGTATTAATTATCGTAAAATGATTCCACCAACATTTACCATTCAATAGAAGTTTAAAATTGAAAGCAAACAAAAATAAAAGAACTTTAGTTAAGATATCTAAGACTAACCTTAAATTTGATTAAGTGTAGGTTGAGCACATGCGTAGACTCAAATTATCCTAAAACAAAAATAACCAGAATTGCCCATATCTACGAGGAAATCAGAAATTAAATTATACAAAAAGGGAGTTATAACATTACATCTATATGTGAATATTTTTCACAGTACAATTCTATCTGAGGATTGTGTTCTTCAATATAGAGCTTTTTGTAATTGTTCTGAATCAACAAGAATGCGGAGAATACGGTTTTCTAAAAGAATCAATTTGATTTTAGGGATTGAATTTGAAAGGGGTGAGAGAGTAAGGGACATTGATAAGGAGAATGGGATTAAAAAACCTTTCAAGCCATTGATGTTGTTCTAGATAAAGTTGAATCTTTGAATACCTAAACATGGGAGATGAGGGAATAGAAAAGACGATAAATCAAATATGCGTACCAACGTAAGAGACAAGTAGCCCATGCGCCGAATTTGGGAGAGAAGAGTCAGGAGACACCGGTTTCGATGGGGCTTCTATTTCGTCACTGATTCGAGATTTTTGGGAAGAAAAAAAGGGAAAGAGATTTAGTGGTGGTCCACTGAAAGCAAACTAATAAAAACACAAATTCTCGTGATATAAGAAAAAAATATTTTTAATTAAATTAAATCAAATAAAAATTTATATGGCTTGAAGTATACCGGCTACTTTTTAGATTGATTTGAGGGGGTTTTTAAAAGTCTCCACAAATAAACACCCACTATTTGGCTTATTTTTTGTAGTGACTTCCTCTTGAAATCCATCATCTACGTCGTCCTCTTGAATTTCATCATTTATATCATCCTTTTCATCATCTTCATTAATACCTTGCTGCATAAGAAAATAAAATAAAATACATCAACCATAAATACTTTTGGTCCAAAGGACAATTAGGACATCAACAAGAATTAAACCTTGTACAAGATTAATGTGATGAATGTGGATTGAAATGAATGAACTTTACCTTAAATTCAACTTTCTTTAGCTCCTTATGATATGATGAACCACAAGAATGAAAAGTTGGAGTGACAAACTTGATTGAGAATGGAATGTTTTTAGAAGTGGGTTATTGAAACTTTAGGAAATGAAGATGATCATGTTGGTTCATGCTAATAGTTGCTTTAAGCAATTTGACTATTGATTTTTCTGAAACTAAACTTTCGGTAATATTTGAAATGCAAAAGTGGCAGAGTTTTCAATTTTTCGCACTAATTAATCGGAGCTAACTATTCGGATATAGCTGAAGTTTTATCTCCGATATGATTTTTAATTTCATAATGGGGTGGCACCATATTTGGTCTTGCCTGTGTAATGTGAAGGGTGCGTTCGGAAATAGACTTCTGGTAACCTATGCAGTTTAGGGTTTTCACATGGTTCTTTTCACCTATATTGGGTGGCATATGAAATTATCTTATATTTTGGCAATAAGGTGAGGACGTGACACTAGAATTATACACTTCAGGCACAAAGATTCTCAATTTTATCGTCAGCTAGAAACACAACCAAAAAATCATCTGGTGGTGGAGCATTTACATTAAGATGAGCATTAGATTGATATGTATATAAATTATTATTTTTGAAGAATATGGTAAGGAGAGATATGTATTTTTATTTTTAAGATTAATAATGTGATTTTCAATTCTTATTACTTCTAATTTGTTTTTCAATTTATTACTTCTAATTTCTTTTTCAATAATGCAATACTATAGATTAAAAAATATTTTCCAAATATTGATAATCGAGCATTGTCGTATGTAAGAGAAAATTGCACTCAAGTATTTCAATCAAAACACACATACATTCTAGACCAACTTTATTAATCTTTGGCTAACCACTCCAACAAAGCTACAATTTTTCTAAAACCTTCTCAACACACAAGAACGAGTCTGTAGACAAGTATAGGAGATCCAAACATCAAATACATTCAACGACTCTCCACAATTGATGTCTAATAAATAGAAGTTTGTTATTTCTTCTCCACTCTATATAGAGAGTGCATTAATTTAGGTACTGAGTTTTAAATTCAATTTTAATTAACTCTTCTCCCTCATATACTAACTTGAGCGTTGAAGCTCTAACATTCCAGGTCAACCTCCTCTCTGTGGAATTGGAATTGGAGATCCACCATTATTTCTGATCCTACTTAATTCTAGTTCCAGTACAGGATAGTGGCATCGTATGTGGGAATCGGCAATGGCTAGATTTATGGCTACTCGTTTTGTCACGATGCGTGAAGTCATTGCTTCCCAAGCAATGATCATTCAACCTCATACTCTTGCGCTAGGTGTCGCAAAACAAGTAACGGAAACTCCATTACATATAGATCTGTTCCAGGCTCCTCAGATAGTTGGATTTGTCCAATCTCCTCCAATTCAACCTTCGACTACACCACCAATTTCACAACCAGAAGTCTTACTTGGTTTCCAACTGTTGCGGGCTAACCTTGGGCTGCAAGGCGCCAACAAATTGCTGAATGACATGTACGACATTTTTTGGTAGCAGAACTTGCAAGCAATAGAGGAAATATTGCTCCGTATCGAAGAAAGACTTCACAATGCGCCTTCATGATAGAGCATCATCCAAGAGGTTATATCAAGGAGAACTCAAACTATCGTCTTTAAATCGGCTGAAACAAAGAAAGATGAAGCTCTCAAGTTAAAGAATCAACAAAGGAGAAATAAGAACCAAAGTCCTACCAAAAGTCCCAATGGGGATTAAGGCAACCACACTCCCCCTAGATCAGGCATAAATTCATTCGTCGAAGAATAAGTAGAAACAATCTTTGTGCATAGGGGTGTCAGCGCTACATGGAATTTTCGGATGATACTTCCCTGCTCCTCGACCCACCCCCCAAAATTTTCCCCATCCCTGTCCCTGATCCCCGCTATGAAGGAATATTTTCCCCATCCTCATCCTCACAGATCCCCACGGAGATTGAGTTTTAGAAAATTTATTTAATTTTCGATCAAAACTACGACACTAGTATTTATTTTTTTTTCTTTTATATAAAAAACACATATATTTTGCATTTTTCCTTTTTTAAAAGAAAAAATATATCTTATATCAATAAAAAAAAAGAGTAAAATCACTTTTTGTTGCTAATTCTATTCTTGTAAAATTAAAATTATTCAACTGATATCGGGTTCATTATGTGTGAGTGATACATTATGTGTGAGTGATACATTATGTGTGAGTGTAGAAAATCTATAGATACTTGGTTCATTCACACTCATCATAAAAACATAACTATTAATTTAATAATTGAATGAAAAACGTGTTACTAATGGAAGTAAAGTGAATTTAAAGAGTAATTATCTTGATGTGATGATGATGAGAACATATGAGCTGATGAACGGAGGAAACAAAGAGAATTGAGAAAAGAAAAAGAGGAGATGGTGTGTACATTGCATGTATTGGATGCACTTTTCTAGAGTTTGGTAATTCAGTAGTGACACAATAGATTATACAATAAAAAAGTTACCAACTGACTCTTCATATTCTAATATATTAATATTTTTATAAAAAATAATGTAAAATTATATAATTATATATTATATAAAATATAATTTAAATAATATGGTCGGGATCGGGGAATTTGCATAGAGGAGGGTACTTCCTCCATCCCTCCCCAAAGTGTCATCAGTGGAACTTTCCCCTCCATCCGCGTCCACGCAAGGAAAAAATTCCCAACTTTAGAGCTCCGAACAAATAATTTCCATGGTGATCATCGTTAATGTAAATTGACATCCCAATTTATGCGCCCGCAATTTGGACAACAAAATACCAAAGTCCTTAGAGAAGCATCCCATGATGGCATGTATAACGGAAAGGAAGATCTGGACGAGCATGTGTAACTAATCAACGACCGGATGAATTACTTCAATGCTGCAACGCCTCCAAATGTAAGCGTTTACGCTAACTCTAGTTCGGTGGGCCTGACCATGGTTCAATGGTCTGTCAGATGGGAGTATTGGATCCTAGACAGATTTTTGTGAAAGGTTCACTACTCAATTTGATTCCCGAAAAAGGAAGCCTGTAATGGTAGCACCTTTGGGAGGGATCATTCAAGGGAAGAAGGAGAGCCCACAATCTTACATAAACCAATTTACACAAGTAGTTATTGAATCTAGGGTGCAAGGCCAGAATGATAAGTACACACAATTGAATGATTTGCGAGAAAAGATCTACCAAGATTGTGCTAACACAAATTTCCTAAAGGGAGGAATCACATCCCTCTTTTTCCATCCGAGAATCTTCCAAAACGAACAATAGCAAGTAATGTCGCTAGGGTTCAGGGACTTTGTGAAGCTACGTTAGGGTTCTGGGACTTTGTGAAGCAAGGGGGAACTCCAGTGAAATCTTCCCCTTGGTGATTATGAGTTGTTCGAGAAAATAGGGTTGGATAGAGGAAGATTGTGACCATATGAAGGTTTAGATATGCAAGCATTCAACTGTAGGACCACCCAATCATGGGGGTACGTCGAGCTAATGATATCGGTAGGAGAAAGGAAATATGTTTGGTTCTTCATTTCCCAATTCCTTGTGGTTCCTTGTAGGAATGTCTACAATTGCATCCTAGGAAGACCTTTTGCATTCACCTTAGTTGTCGTAGCCTCACCATTACATCTTAAATGCAAATACCAAAATTTGTTGAGAGAACCGACCACCATCAATACTGATCTCGAAGAGCAAAGAGAATATGTCAAGCACTCTAGTAAGACCAAGGAGAAGACGTGACGATGGAAATCAATGTGGTTTCCCTAACCAGCCAGCACAAAAGCATTGGCATCCGTCCCCTAAGAAGTAGATGAGCAAACAAAAAACATGCATGGCGAATAAGTGGTGGCAAACCCGTCTGGCTATGTTCTCCTTATTATTCACATTTTACAATATGTTTGTATAATCAACTTCTTCGCATGAAGGATTATTTTTCAAATATTAATAAAATATGGCAAGTTCTAGAATATTCATTTCCCTGTATAAGGTAACATCAAGTTAGGGGTATGATTTAAAGAATCGACGCCCCAACAGAAAGACTCAAGGGTATTGTCGCAATAGTCGCATACGTGAGACTATAACAATCAATTTTCTATAGCGTAAAATACACACAAAGAAAGTAAGGGGTGTTGTCACGATCCAACATTAGAGAAGTCATTAAAACCCAGAGGAAAAATTAATGTATGAAACAAATTTTAAATTGCACAATTATGACATGGTTCAAATCATGCATAACTATGATTCGAATCACACTTCTTAAAAATTGATTTCTTTAAGAAAAGTGAAATGTATGATTGAAATAAAAAAGATAGTATGATTTGAATTATGCATTCATAAGTTTTTCTATCCAAATTTTCGACTAATTGACTTGAACCATTTTGCAACAACGTGAGACATAAGATTTAGACTTATGCATACATAACATGGTTTAGCGAAAAACACTCAATTTAAAGAGATGTGTAATGATCTAATTTAGATAATACTCAATAGCTAAAATAATAAAATAAATAATCGTAAACAAGACAAACAGCAAAACTTAAAATAGCACACCATAAAGAAATAGAACAACTTCCTTAATTTCTATAGAACATATTTTTTATATATATAAAAGAAACAAGATGATATAGTAAAAAAACAATATTGTAAATATTTCTATATAAATATCTTAGATAGACAAAAAGAAAGTGTATATAAGTATATTTTATATTCTTATATATATATATATATATATATATATATATATATATATATATATATATATATATATATATATATATAGGGCATATCATATGTGAATGACTTTTTTATATGAGAATGTGAAAATGAATCTGAACCATTGGATTTTAAAATAAATAGTGGAGATTATGTGTGAATATTTTTTTCTCTCTCCTCCATTATTAAAATAAATGATGTAGGAGAGAGAAAAAAAAATTCACTCATAATCTCCACCATTTTTTTTAAAATCTAATGGTTCAGATTCATTCTCACATTCTCATATAAATATGGCATTCTCATATGATATGCCCTATATATATATATATATATATATATATATATATATATATATATATGTATATATATATATATATATATATATATATATATATATATATATATATATATATATATATATATATATATTATTTAAGCTTAAATATATTTTTGTCCCTCTATTTTAAAATTTTTAATTTTTTGCATCCTATATAAATATGGCATTCTCATATGATATGCCCTATATATATATATATATATATATATATATATATATATATATATATATATATATATATATATATATATATATATATATATATATATATATATATATATATATATATATATATATATATATATATATATATATAAAAATATATTATTTAAGCTTAAATATATTTTTGTCCCTCTATTTTAAAATTTTTAATTTTTTGCATCCTATTTAAAAAAATAGTTTTTTATCTTGTTATTCACATTCCTTGTTTTTTTTAAGGTCCAATAGACAAAACAACTATTTAATAACGTGGTAATATTAGGACAGATTTGCATTTATAAGGATAATGCTAGCTCCCTGCCAAGATAGAGTGTTATAAAAGCCAAAATTGAAGAGAATGTATCTCATACAACTATTAGTTTCATCAATATAATAATTACTAAAAAGCTTAGTGCACCAGAGCAAAATATGCAGTCAGAAAAAAATTTTAGAAGTTAACTTAAAGATTATAGTTGCATCATATGAGAAAGAAAGGTGTGAAAAATAGCTTAATCATTCATTTGACAGATTGTGTTTATATACACAATTGTAGTACATATGAGATCCTATAATTATGCTAGAACTAATTACAAGAATGAACTTATATGGAAGGAATTGATCATGATAGCTATACATATGCAGTGACCGAATCATGGCAAATAATATCGTGATACTGAATATGGAAATTGTATAATGTTAGTGATATTGTGATCAATATGCAGTTTTGAAGCGAGTCATATTCTCAAAGTTTCGTCTCAATGTCTATTACATTTCATGTGTTGGGGTCGACGTTTGTTTCTTTGATGAAGGTCCCCGAATCCGCAACTAACCTGAGGTCTTACAGTGGAAAAACATGTTGAACCACTGTCTTCTGGACGCTAAAAAATTCATAACTCTCATACCGTTTATCCGATCTGGCTGAAATTTTAACAATACTTTCGACTCAATGTCCCCAACATTTCATATGTTGAGACCTAAAGCCAGTTCTGCACCAGAAATTCCATAATATTGCAAAAGCATCGTGATTTTACCGTCGAAGTGCATTTTCGGGCACTGTCTACAAAATTCAAAATTGCATAACTATCTCAATTTTTATCTGATTGAGCCCTTACTGTCGACATTCTCTCCGAAATTTCGTTGGCCTCAATTTATCTGCAGACCTCGAGTTCAGATTTTGGTCAGAAGAATGAGTTTCATCAAGTTCTTTGAGCGGTACGCACGAAAATTCTACACTGTCAAGTTTTCCGCCTTAGATGACCAATTGAATTTATCGCTGTTCAGAAGTGTATAACTTCTTCACTATTTATCGGATTCAGTCCGTTCTGGAAGTGACGATTCACAAATTTCGTCATCTTCGATTTTCCGGTGGTCTCGGTTCAGACCCTCGCAATGAATCGCATTTCCTCGAAAATTGAGCTTAAAAAGGCGTTTATGAGGGAAATTTGGTTTTTGAAATTTGAATACCCTATAAATATCAGTTTCCCTCATTTTTCGCAATAAGTCACAAATTCCCACAAAAACTTATAACATTTCCTCTCTTCTCTCTCCTCACTTTCGAAGATCAAAAACTCATTTACTATGATTGGTTTAATCTTCCTTTATCAGATTCAATCATTCTCTAGTGTTTTGTTTTTGTAAGGGTTACACCCCTAGTGCGAGCTTTATTAATCAATTGCCTATTAAAAAAAACAATCTCTCAAGATCTTCATGAACATTTCTTCAAGCTCAAGAACATAAAAAATAAACCAAAACTCAATTTCTCTTCACCTCTCTTCAACAGATCAGCCGCAGCCAACACCACTATCACCAGCCATCCCTCAAGCTTCCCTTTATTGTTAATGAATGGCGAGCGGTACTCGATCTTCAAAAGCATTGGCATTTGTGCCCTAAGAAATAGATGAGCACACAAAAAGCAAACCTGGAGAATAAGTGGTGGTTAGCCCGTCTGGTTATGTTTCCTTTATTACCTATATTATACAATATGTATGTATAACCATCTTCTTCGCATGAAGGATTATTTTTCAAATATTAATGAAATACGGCAAGTTCTAAAATATTAATTTCCTTGTATAAGGTAACATCAAGTTAGGGGTATGGTTGAAAGTATCGAGGCCCCAATAGAAAGACTCAAGGGTATTGTAGCAAAAGTCGCATGCATGAGACTATAGCAAACAATTTTCTATAGCGTAAGACACACACAAAGAAAGTCAGGGGTGTTATCACAAACATCGTACGCGTGCGACTATATCTATCAATTATACACAATGTAAAGCACACACAAAGAAAGTTATGAGTGTTGTTGCAAAATTCGTGTGGATGCGACCACAATAATCAATTAAAAAATAAATAATTAGAAAGAATATGGTGGTGCAAATTGAAAAACCGAGGGACCAATTAGCATCACATCCAAGCCCAAGAGCAAAGAAAGCCTAGTTGACTACTGGTCAACACATGCTTTAGGTTCCTTCACGGATATTCAAGTTGTCTGAACCATTAAGGCTTTGTTTGGATTGATGGAATCGGATGGAGCCGAGTGGAATGGAATGGAATAAAATGATATTCCATTGTTTGGAAAATTTAAAAACCGATGGAGCAGAGCGGAAATGAGCGGTATGGATTCCATTCCATTCCATCATTTACCACCATATTCCTTCCCTCCGATTTGGGCGGAATTAACAATTGGCCTTATTCCGTCCTAAAATTTCCAAAGAATGGAATGATATATTTGTTCTGCTTCATCCCACTCCGCTACGCTCCATTCCACTCCGTTCATTTCGTGATATCCAAACATAGCCTAAGAAAATTCAATATATCACTTTAAAAATAAACCCTAATTTACAAATTAAACGATGATGGTGGGTGCAACAGTCAAATAACACTAAGGGAAATGCTCAGGGTAGAAAACCTCATAGGCCGGTAACAAGAACTCGTGAAAAAGTTGAGGTTTTATACCTGGTCGGAGCTGGGGTGATTTCCAGTGACTGATGTCCAGGAAATCGGCGAGGTCAAGGTAATTCTTCTTTATTTTCTGTGTTTTTTAGTTTATGCGCTTCTTCTACTTAAAATTCACCATTAGAAATCAACAAAACTTATGAAACACGGTATGCTCTGTAAAAACGACGAGATTTTCTGTGGATATCAGCAGTTTCTATACTAGTTTTTATAGGATGAGGGTGGGAGAGAAGGTGAGAGGGTGAATTTATAGGATGAGGTGAGAGGGTGAATTTGTAGGATGAGGTGAGAGGGTGAATTTGTAGGACGAGGGTGAAAGGGTGAATTGCAAAATTATGTTAGGATGTGTGAGTTGTGAGATCAAATTGGTTAGAGGGAGTGAAGTGAGATACTGAGAAAAATCTATTATGCAGCTAGATTTCATAAGGTAAGAGAGTGAATTGTAAAAATTTGTTGAATTTGTATGGGAACCAAAGGGATCTGAGGGAATCTAATAACACAATGGTGAGGTGTGAGTGATAATTTACCTGAGGGGAAAGTGAGTGTGGTCCCCTCTCAAAACAATCCTCATGTTGTAACTTTGTACCTCTACGAGCTGAAACTTCTCACTAATATGCTTGGTAACATAGGAAATGCAAATGTTTATTGGATTGGATTGATGCAAATTGCTTGATTTATTATGGTTGGGTCAGTACTGTGAAATAAGTTAAAATGCAATTACTAACATTATGTTTTTTTTGTAATTTTTAGGTGCGTTGATAGAAGTGAACATGATTAGGTATAAACAGAAAATGCTTGACCTAAAAGATTTGGAAATAGGTTAGATTTTGAAACTTGTTTGTCACTTTGTTCAACAAAAATTGAATTAGACTGTGCTTTGCATGTAGAATTGTGAATGTAGGCTTGGTTGAAATTTGATGAAAGTTCTCTTGGTTTGTTATGCTCAAGCAATGCGAGAAGACTAGATGATAATTGATGATGATTGTAATATGATGTTAGTTGTTTCATGCAAGTTTAAATGTGCAATACAAAAGGTGAAGAAACCTAGTGCAATGGATAATTTTAACAAGTTCAAGGGAAGGGAGGAATGGAGTGAACCGACTTGGGCTAAGCTCCCTGTATGAAATTGACTCCCACATGCGTAGAAAAAGATTGTGTACTTTGGGCCCTTTTTAGAATTTTGCTTCTAGATGTACCTTGTTACAAAAGTTTCATATTAATTAATTAGCCTTGGCACCTTTACACAAATTGGCTATTTATATCAACCTGTGGCATACTTGTTTCAAAATGTTTTGCATTCAACAATAAATCACCACTTGATAAAAAAGTCTAGAAGTCTTGGTTTAAGAGAAATTGACTTATTATGCAAAACAAAGGTACTGTGTCTTTAAAAGATAAACTGTCAAGATTCAAAATTTGAAATCCAAAATTGAGTAAGCTCAAAGCTACCTGATCTATTACCCATCTCAAAGTAAAGACAGTGCCGGCCCAACACATGTTGAGGCCTTAGGCGATTTTTTAAAACATTTATAAAATTTTTAAATAAAATTATTACATTTTATTTAAATTTATTTTTCAATGTGAAATCATTTATTTTATAACTATAATTGTTCTCATTTATTATTTTTTGTAAAAAGTATAAACTAATTCATTTAATTCTTTTGAAATTGATCTATAAATTCAACCTTTTTCTTTTTTATATTAGTTTTAAACTTTCTTATTCAAATTTAGTTTTAAGTTAACACTACGCTAAAACAAAACAAAAATAATAAATTTATATGCAGGATACTTTCCTGTAAAGTATCCTGCATATAAAGTTTTCATAAAATGCATGAGTGAATAATGAATGGTAATGCATGTAAAATGTACATGATGTTGATGAAGAAGAATAAAAAATGGTAATGCAATGTGAATAAAATTCAGGCTTTTAACTTTCATCCTTAGAGATATGGTAATGAAATATGCATGCTTATGAGAACCAATGACCTACTGGAATGATGATGACATGGTGATGGAAATAAATTATATGCGATCCAACATTAGAGAAGTCATTAAAACCTAGGGACAAAATTAATGTATGAAACAAATTTTAAATTGCACAATTATGTCATGGTTAAAAAATCCTGCATAACTATGATTCGAATCACACTTCTAAAAAAAAAGAGAAAAGATAACATGTGGTTAGGAAATGAGACAATGATATGCTTCCCATAAATTATAAGTAGTAGCAATTCTTTCAGTGTTAGTGCAGCAATAAATACTTCTCCTTCACTACTCCGGTCTTAGAAGACGTGTTCAACCGGATCTAATTATTGAAGGGAAACTCCATAGTGAAAAAGAAAATAAACTAGAATCCATCGGAATTGCAAAACATACAAACAACAACCAAGCATTGCAAAGACACTTCTTTGCTCTCCCTTCTCACCTGTGTTTTGCGTTTGGGAGTGAAACCACCAAGAAGCTTCGGAAGGAAGAACTAGAGAACTTTTAGTGGTACTATATGATGCATCTATATATGAGAACCACCATCTATTACGGTTCTTACTTTGTCTATTTTGACTAGAAACAATCAACTATAACCAAAAAAAAATTAATCCACATTTAAAAATATAATTCGAATTACCATAAAACTAATCATAGAAAGCCCAATTACTAGTCCCGTAAACAGTGGCCAGTATAGTCACTAACTTAATACAAATACATTCGATTCATATACTATTAGAAAATTACTATAATGATCAAATAAAGGGAACCCTTATTTCAAACTTTTTGATATAAAAAAAATATGAAAATTAAAATGCCAAAAATAGTTTTGGTGACTACAAATATGTCATACCCTAAATTGTTAAACTTATTTCATAAAATCAATGACAGAAGATGTAGTCACTAAAAGTACAATAGCCAAGGGTTGACATAGTTATTAAATTTCTAGCAGAAATCAAAACATTAAAAGGTAGTATCAAAATAAAAATAACTTAATTGGAAAACATCAATGAGTATACTATTTTGTTCATTACACACCAAATCGATTCTCTTATGAGTTGTTGTAATCTATGAATTATTTCCAATATTGAGAATATTAGGCTGTATTATATATATATATATATATATATATATATATATATATATATATATATATATATATATATATATATATATATATATACACATACACTTGTTTATATATATATATATATATATATATATATATATATATATATATACATACACTTGTTTATACTTGTAATATATATAATGACTTGTTTATAATTAAAGTGGCTATGTTATATAATTGAAATTGGAAAGAAAACAAAATACATTAACATATATTTTATTATTTATAATTAATTTAAATTAATTATATTATATTATATTACACTATTTGAAGGGAAACTAAAATAAAGTTTACCGCCAAAAAATTAAAAGAGTTAAATCTAATAGCTACCATATATATAAATGTAATATTTTGTTAAAATTATATTTTTTTCCATAAACAAAATTTATTTATAGATTAGGAGTACTAGGGGTACTTCAACCCAATACAAGAACACTAGGTAAACTAAAAGAAAGATACAAACATCATACATATAATAGAGGATTTTTATACCACTCATAGAAATTACACTTACTGCTTCCTTTTGACACTGAGACAATCCACCACCAAGAATACTTTTTAAAATTATATTAACATTTGATAAACGTTCCTATTCTATTTTTAGGAATGCTTATAACTTATTAGACAAATTTTATTATTGTTAAAGTTTTAAAGTTGTCTCCTATATTGTATTAGGGCACATTTTTGTGAAGTAGCGAATATATATCTGGTAGGAGTCGTAAATTGTTGTCTATACTAATTTTAGGTTACACTATTTACATGTTGGATAAAAGAGTGTTGTTAGAGACAATAAATATTGTAGTGTTGTGATCTTTAAACAGCAAATCAGCCAAACTAACACTCTGGTTGTAGTCAAAGTCTGATCTAATATTGTGTGAAAAATCCTCTTTACAATGTCTTGGAGGGGGACTCTTGCTTTTAGCATTTCTTATTGGAAACATATAAATTTTTCTTCAAGGTCTTGGACAAAGGTAAAACATTTTTAACTTACCTAAAATAAAAGTTTGCACTAATAATATAATTATGTTATTGATGTTTTTACGTGCTCATTTCTTAAAGTTGTAAAAAAAATCAATATGATTTTATCCATCATGCTTACAGAAGGCTTGAAATGCAATTTAGAGGTTACGATGTTGAGCAATGGATGCGTAATGCATTGTTCAACATCGTGGCCTCTAGGCAGCATATCAAACTTTCTGTAAACATGATGAATAAAATTAAATTGAATTACGCAGGAATGAGAACATCAAAATGTCAATGCAAAATTTCTTTAGTGCAAACTTTTATCTTGAAGAGAAATTTTTATGTTTCCAATGAAAAATGCAAAAAGCAACCGTTTCCTCTAGTGGACATTGTAATAGGACTTTCCAGACAAAATGGATCGGGTTTTGATTACTATCAAGGTTACTGATTTACAAATAAGTAGGACTTCTCAATTATAGGAAAAAATTAACACAACCTCGTAAGAAACCCAGAAAAGATAAACACATAAACTAGCAGAAGAAAAACTTGTGATGCTAAAGATATAAATAATATACCTCAAAATTGAAAACATGTTTGGATATCTCCATTGACCTTTTGTATTCGTGTTTAAGTTTCTCGATCACGATTTAAGAAGCAGCAGCTGAACCTTGTTGCTGAGACATAAATGAAAAAAGAAACCCTATGTTAATAATAGCGGCCACAATAGCAGTATGAAGCGAAAAACCGACGATTTTCAATTGGGAAAATTAGGAAATTGAAGAAACAATTAATTTCAATCCGAAGAATCAGAAGAAAAAAAATCGAAGACGGGAGCTCAAGATTTGAGTTTTGATACCATTTTAGTATCTCGCACACACATGGTGAAAAGAGAGAAAATGAAGAAAGCTTCTTTACATGTTGATGAAAAACTGAAAAACAATTCTGTTACAAGAGGTAGTTATAGATTATATATACCTATACATAAACTCTAACTAACTGTGAACTAGAGTTATTAAATACATTTAAAGGTAAGAGACTATGCTAGCTCTAGCTAGTTTAAATAACAGTGATCGAAATAAAAAGTGAAATAAAGGAAATTAAAAGGTCAATATGTTCAAAATCTGGAAAACAAGAGGAGAAAAGATAACATGTGGTTATAAAATGAATCAATGATATGCTTCCCATAATTATTAGAAGTAGCCATTCTTTCCCATCACTACTCCCAGCATAGCAGACGTGTTTAGCCGAATCCCATGCAATGAGATTAATTATTGAAGGACCGTTAATTGCAAAACATGCAACCAACCCACTATAGCATAGTGGAATTTGAAAAAGTTACTATTATTCCCCTTCAGCAATACATTATTTATTACAAAATATTTTCAAATAACATGTTATAGCTCTGTCTTCCATAGCATACTTTGAACAACTCACTATTTATGTGATTGTGATCCACAATTGACACTGACAAAACTTCTCTTTCAAACAAAATTGAGTCATCTACATTAAATTGAAAACATGATTTCATATATTTATAGATAAATTAATGAAAGCTTCAATAAGTGAAGGTTCAAAGTAATCATAAATGACTAAAACTTTCAACTATAAGTGAATGAAGAATTAAGTAGACAATAGTAAACATACTTCCATTGATTATCTATTTTTCTGCAACAAAAAGAGTAAAACAAACCTTACACGTACGATTGTCTGATGCTGATGCTGAGACTATAACTGCATTGCACCTTCCATAACCAATCACAACATCAGTTACACCGCACGCATGGTGTGCTCTGAAAAACTATACTCGTAAAGATTTTCGGCTTCCCAGCTTCTCGAATCATCAAATAGTCTAAACCAATAATATTATTCCAAAAGAAAGTACAAGGCAAAAAAAGAAAAAATAATAGACACAGTCACAAATAAGTATTGTGATTTTCAAAGCAGATTCATCAATTTCCGATGTTCTATAGTGCTATAGAGCTGCTGCCGCCGCTATTTACATCCAAGAATAAAATGAAACAAACAAATCAATTTCCCACGTCCAATGCCACAAACACTAGGGTCTGTTTGAATGAACCGATTATTTCCAGCTTATAGCACAACAAAAAGTTAACAAAATAAAATTTTATGAATAATCTCTCATCAGCTATGAAAAAAATGGAAAGTTGTTTTTTAGAAACAAAAATGAAATAACAAGGGAATTGAATTGTTCTTGAAATGAACATAAGGCATTTATAGCATTTTACATCCAGTGAAGCAAAACAGAAAAGCCAAGTTTCATGGAAATTCTGACGCAATTAATCCTAAAAAAAGAAAAGACATAAGACCAGGGCTTTATTATCCTAACAATTAGCGCAGCTTAAGACCAGGGCTTTATTTGAATAAAAATGAATAACTAACCTCCCACAAGTATATATGACCAGATAAGCTCAAATAATTAATTTTGATAAAACTTACCTTCATTTTGATATAGTATTGTCAATTTATGACAGTAGTGAAAACGACCAAAAATTGTGTTTAGTGAGTGATGATGGGTTTGTTCTCTTATTTCTCGGCTAAAAAGAAATGAGTTTTTTTTTCAAAGATAAACTTGAATTTATTTTTTGTGTGAATTTCTTAATATTCCTTATGCTTTTATAAGGCACCGCGCAAAAAATACTTAAATATCTCTAGATTTTGGAGATACATCTCTAGAACGCATTAAGATGTAATAAAACACAAATTTTGATTATAAACGGGTGAAAGTATTCCACATAGCCCGTAATCAGCGCTCGTCTTCAGTTCATGGTTAATGAACTCAAGCTTTCCTTCATTGTCAATGGATGGCGAGCGGTACTCCATCTTCAGAGTTTTGTTATTGTCATCATATGGTAGAAGGTTCTGCAATTTTGTATTGCAGATCTTCAAGAGGGGTGCACTAGTTGATCTTAAATTTTCAAGATGGTGTATTATCGATAAAGTTTTTTTTTTTTGAATAAGTAATGGAATTAAAAGTGGAGTATAAGAGGTACTCCAAACCGAGAACAAGGCGGAAAAATTCTACTTCTCAAGGCAATTGAGAGGTAGAATATTCCAAATGTGAAAGTTACAATTGTCCACTACATTGTAGTAATATCGAATCCACAGCCAAGAGTTAGAAATAATCTCCGACATACACTCGGAAAAACTATACTTTTCGCTTCTGAAAATGATAGTGTTGAGTCTATTCCAAATGCTCTAAATCGTAGCCAACCACACCACCGCTATGATACTCCTCTTGGTTTTCCTTTTCACCTGCTCATCAATATATACCAATGAAACCTACAAACTCCTCCATAGTTAATTAAAGAGTCTACCGATCCGATCCAATCAAAAACTTTCCTCCATAGAAGAGAAAGAACCTTGCATCCCCTAGAAGGTGGTGGAGACATTCCTCCTCCGAAGCGCAAAACACACAAAAATAATCGCTACCAACCAACTCAATTCCCCTCTCTTTTAGATGATCCTTCGTTGCTAATCTGTTGTGGAGAGTCCTCCAACCCAAAAAGAGAATTTTTGAAGGTGCTTTAACCTTCTAAAGTAATCCAGTAGCTTTCACAATGGCGGGATCAATAGGAGGACCAGATAGCCTTGGTTTAAATCTGTTATTGCAAGAGTTGACCGAAAACACTTCCTACTCGTTGTTGTTCCAACAGAACCGATCCACCGACAGCTCCTGTGGGACGATATGGCTGAAACTCTCCCGAAATTCCTGCTGCAAATTCAAGACCGTGATACTACTTTCTATAAGATCCTCACTCTCGGACCATTCCATACCTGCAACCGTTTCTTTTCCCGTTGCGGCCACGGAAATGGAATCACTACGCGCCAACACGAATAGTTCTGGAAAAGCCTGGCAAAGCGGCTGTGCGCCTGGCCAGAGACCATACCAGAACAGAATCTCAGAGACGACTCTTGCTATCTGCAATATTTTAAAAAGTCAGTTCTCCCACCATGTTACAGTCTGCAACCTCCCTTGCACTAGCTAAAAATATGATAATGATGAAAAAGGTAATGATTTTAATTTTTGGTTTGTTGCTTCCTCATTCTTGTCAGATCCAAACTTTATCATTCCTACGCCTTTCACCATTGTCCTAGTGCACTCGAATATTCTTCAAGTTCACTATATGGTCAACCATGTTCTTTTCCAAAGGAAAAGAAACTCTACTCATTTAACCTAAGCTGAATTAGTTGAAGTATGGTTTTTGGCTAATATAGTTGAAAAGAATTAGGCTAGTGTAGTGGTCCATTATATTATAGGGAGAAAAAAGAAAATTTAGAGTTTACCATTTAGTGGATTAATTACGAAGATCCTAGATCATGTTGGCTTCAACTTAGAGCACGAAGAATCAAATAAAAACATACAAGAATAGGAAACGAACAACACCTTATGTTTGATGAGTATAAACATCAACAATAGAGTATCAGTTTAGCTACCCCCAAAAGCAAGAAGAAGAGCTCTTACAAGGCAATCTCAACAAGCAAAGAACATAACCCTATAGGATTTATATTATTAAATCCCCCAAATTTCGTCCACCGATGCTCTCCTCAACATAATTCTCCAGAATCAATAAGTCCTTCTCCAAAATCAATATGATCAAATAAGGATGCAAATAAGGAAATAATGAAGATTTTGTCACCTAGCTCGCAAGCTCGCCGAAAATTTAATTGGATTTACGGCTTCTTCGGACAATGTTCAACTATAATATTAAGGAGAAGAATTAGTTTTTTTGCTTGTTTTCTTTTTTATCGCTTTAGTTGTAGTTCTCTTTCCTTTTGTTATTTCTTATCCATGTTGTTTCCTTCCTTTATACTCTTATTATTTAATTAATGAAGTAATATTTTATTTTTTAATCGTGATTGTTTTGTGTGAACTATGTGCTTTCTTGTTTACCATTCCTTTCTAAACTCTTTTTCTCGCCTTTTTTATTATGCCAAACGGGGAGAAGTATAATCTCAGGGGGAGTAGAATTTATTATCTACTCATTTGATGAGTAGGTTAACCATTCAAACTTTACCTATTTGTTTTATCTTTTACCAACTTCGTGAGAGATTTGTTGTCAACATCAAAAAAGGGAGCACATGTGGATCTAGGTGCTTGCTTGTAATGTCATGGTGATCCAAAATGGTGAAGTTTGTTGGTAGTAAAGTTGTAATCAACTGTCTAGTTTTTATAATGACAACACCTAATATCAAAAGATATCTAGTGAAGTCCTTATCTCTTGAAGATAGTGTAGTCGGTCGAAGATGCTTAATATTTTTAATTAGGATATCCTTTTGAACATGATCTTGAAAATCAGGTCATTTCTTTGAAGTAAACACTAGATATCCAACGGTGTTTAAGTGATTTATGTTTCAAGATTCTCTTGGTTTGACCTCTCAACTCTATAATTATGGTAATCAACTTGAATATATCTCAAGCCTCGTTAAGCTAGAAGATTCAAGGTTCTTGTGTGATGCTGAATTTAAAGATAATGATGCTAAGACTTAAAGCTTCAAAGTTTTAAAAGAGAGGAATGGTGAAAGCTCGCATGTTTTTGTTCGTCTGAGTAACTAGTGTCTTGTAAAGGATCGCTAATACAAAATCACACACACTAAAAACATTTAAGAAACCTCTCTGATTTTGTTAAAAAAATCTGAAAATGTTTTTAAGGTTTAGTCAATCAATTAGAAAACTGTCTGATGAATTTAAGGCCTTTTACAACTAGATAATTGATTAGCCCTAAATAGAAATTCACATTTCTTGTTAAGAAAAAAGGCATTGAACTAGAAGAGTTAATCTAAAACCACTTTATACTTTTACTATTAAAAGTGGATTTCATTTATCGAGTTAACGCCTTCCAGACGTAGGTGATATTGCACTGAACTGGGTAACCAAACCTTTATGTTCAATATACTTTATCTGCATTTTAATTGTTACTTATTCGTTCTTTTATACATAATGTCTGACACTTTATGTTTGACATCTTTCCAGAGGGAGAACATAATTTCACTACTCATATCGAAAATTTTCTCCGAGCCTCGATCTGCTGCAATATTCACTCAACCCTGTTAGAATTCCCTTGTTTGAGCTCTTGGTTTATTCGAAGGAATAGAGAAACTCCCAACTCTGTCCATAAAAACATTCACTCAGTTTTACTGAAGACTTCAATGGAGAAGAAACCCTTTCATTTTTTCTTTTGTTGGATTGTCAATCCCAGATACACCACACAACTCGATTCTTAATTTGCAACTCAAAACTTAACAAACATTAACAACTAATGAACCTCCACTATAATAGATCTCACACTCCCTTAGAGTTGAGAAGCAACCCAAACATGGATATCTTATTAAGGGTTGAAGATGATTTTAGATGTAAACAGTAGTAGTCAAAAGTGTTCTAAGAAAGTTAGTTACAAGGTTTTTGAAAAATCTTTCAAAGTTACAAGGTTATAAGATAAAGAGAAACTTTATTTAAATATGTGTTAGAGATTAAGCACTAAAAATTGTGCAAAATGATCCTCGTAATTCGAGTCAAAAGTAAATATTATGATTCAAGTTAAATGTGAGAATGATTTGAATAAAGAACTTAAACACTTTAATTTTCATATTTGTTTCGAGTCATTGATTCGATTCAAGGATTTCTATAATTCGAATCACTCTAACATCCAAAATTCAAAAAGTTATTTTCAACCTTGATTCGAATGAGCTTGTTTTCTTATTTGAATTAAACTCACATCTGATTCGAATCACAAAAACACGTGACTCGAGTCATTTTGACATAAGAAAATCCTAAATGGCACAATTATGTCATGGTTCAAATCTTGCATAACTATGATTCGAATCACACTTTTAAAAATTGAGTTTTTTAAAGAGAAGTGAAGTGTATGATTGAAATAAAATATAGTATGATTTGAATTGTGCATTCATATCTTTCTTGATTGACTCAAACCATTATTCAACGACGTGAGACACAAGGTTTTAATTTTTTTTTTAAAGTTGTTGATTTATAAATTATCAACAACCTGTTTATAAATAAATAATGTTGTCAGGTATTGGACCCTGGACCAACAACTTCGTTAACCCAACTAGCAAGTGCCAATTGAGCTACCCACCCACCCACCCCTGACACAAGGTTTTGACTTATACATGCAAAACACGATTTAGCGAAAAACACTCAATTTTGAGAAATTTAGAATGATCTAACTAAGAGAAGACTCAATGACTAAAATAATAAAGTAAATGATCGTAAGCAAAATAGATAGGAAAACTCCAAAGAACAAACTCTAGAAAAATAAAGCAACTTCATTATTTTCAATAGAACATAATTTTTTCTTTTATATAAATAAAACAAGATAATATTGTAAAAAGTCAATATTATAAATATTTTTACATCAATATCTTAGCTAGACAAAAAAGAAAAGGAAGTGAAACACAACTGTACATAAGTATATTTTACATTCTTAAATATATTTTTTATTTAATAATAGAGGTATTGTGGACAAGTTAAAATAAATAAAAAAAATATTTACCTTTCTTCTGGTACTAGAAAGTAAATGAAAAAACTTTAGACCCCACTGATTTGATGTCTTTCTTCTCTCTTTTTTTACTAGGGAAAAGATATTTGTACACCACTTTGTACAACTACACCGTATAAGTATGGCAAAAATATACTACTTTTATTCTTTTATTAATTTATATTATCTTGAAATTTGTGCAACCAACCCATTGCCTTGTTATTTCTTATGGTGTATATACGGTGTAATAAAAGACCGGTGTAAAAATAGCAGAGCTCTTTTTACTAACCAAATATAAGAAGTATCATACTTTTATACTTCTCTCTCTTCTTTTACTCTCATTTCATTTGTAACTCTCTGTACAAATTATACCCTAAAACTTTGAATTTTTCTTTAATAATTTTTGTTGATAACATTAATTAATGAATGCTATTAATTTTTTCAAAAATATGTTTCAACTTACAATTTTGAGTCTTGACAAAATAAATTATATTTATGAATGTCAACAGAATACGGAATATTCAGATACTTCTTTATTCTCCACTCTGTCTCCCAAAATTTTCTCTGTTTCCCTGTTTCTGATTCCCGCCACGAAAAAATATTATTTTCTTATTCTCATCTCCATAGATCTTCACGGAGATTTAGGAAGATCGGATCTTAAAAAAACTTCTTTATTTTTCGATTAAAACTATGTAACTAGTATTTTTTTTTATAAAAAAATACATATATTTTGTATACTTTCTTTCTTGAAAGTAAAAAAAAGACATCTTGCTTGAATAACCAAAAAAAATGCAAAAACATTTGTTGTTGCTAAGTTTTTTCTGTAAATAAAATAAATATTTAACTGAATTTGATAATACAATGCATGCCCTTGTACAAATATGATGTAGTGCTACAATACTAAAGCAAAAAAACAACAATAACTATATTTAGTATATATCTCCATTTATTATAAGAAAACTCTCCCGCTAATTTACTTCCACAGTACCACTACCATCTAGCGCACATGAATGATTATGTGTGAGTGAGACAAATTCACAGGTATTAGGTTTATTCAAAATCATCAGAAAAACACAGCCATTAATTTATTAATTGAATGAAAAACTTGCTACTAATGTAAGTAAAGTGAATTTAAAGAGTAATTATCATAAGTACAATGAATAAATGAGAGTAATTATTGTGATGATGAGAACAAAGAAGATGATGAATGGAGGAAACAAAGAGAATTGAGAGCAATTGCAGTCCCTTGATTGCAGAGCTTTGGGGCGTTCATGAAGTTTTAAGGCTGGTGGTGGAGAAAGGCTTCAAGAATGTGATTTTAGAATCGGATTCTAAGGAAGCAATTGATATTAGTAACAAGGCGAGTAGGAATAAGTTGGTTAGTGGCAATCTTGTTTGTAAAATTCATGATTGGATGCGTATGTGCGAGAAGGTGGAAATCAATCATGTTTATCGTGAAGTTAATGGATGTGCAAATCGTCTAGCTAAACATGGAAAAGAGTTAGGAGTGGGTTATGTTTTCCTTTTGAATATGCCTAGGTGGCTTGTTGATAATTTTTCTAGAGATTCTAAGGGTGTCTTGTACTCTAGAATCGGGTGTGGTTAGTTTTTTTGTTTGTTTGGGCTTCTGCCCTCATTGTTATCAAAAAAAAAAAAGAAAAGAGAATTGAGAAAGTAAAAGGAGATGGCTTGTACATTGTATATATTAGGTGGATTTTTTCTAAAGTTTAGTAATTGGGGAGTGAAATAATACATTAAACAATAAAATAAAAATCATAAAATGACCCCTAATGACCCATTATTTTCTAATATATTAATATTTTCTATAAAAAAAATATAAAATTATATAATTTATATTATATAATATATAAAATATAAAAGTTTTTGTCGGAGTCGGGGAATCCGTGAGAAGGAGAGTACTTCTCCGATCCCGGTCCTAAAGTATCATCGGATGAACTTTTCTCTCAATCCCCATTTCTGTGGAAGAAAAATTCTCAACTTCAATACTCCAAATAGATAATCTCTACGGAAATCCCTGTTAACATATGCAAATTGACATTTCTAATTATGCTTTACGGCTTAAATTGGATTTTTTAAAATAAATCTATTTTATTTTATTTTATTTTGAAAATTTATTTTTCAAAGTAAATTTAAATATAAATTATATTTAATTTTGATTTTGCTTTTATTTCTTCATAAACAACAATTAATTAAAAAAATTTTTTACATCTTCTCATAAAATATATTTAAAATTATTTTTTATTTATAAATCGTAACAGAGAATATATATATACATATATATATATATATATATATATATATATATATATATATATATATATATATATATATATTTCTTTCGATCATAAATACTAAGGGGATGTTTGTTTCATGGATTTCAGATTTATTCTCAGGAACGTGACTTTAATTTTTTGCATTCCCATGTTTGTTTAAAGTATTTATAAATTATGCCTTGGAACTTTTTATTCCTGGGAGTTTTATTTGCACTTGATTTTTTTCATTTCTCATTCCTATGAACTTTTTATTCGTGGGAGTTTTATTTGCACTTGATTTTTTCATTTCTCATTCCTATGTAATAGGATGGGAATCTTATATTCTCATGGGAATAAGAGATAACTTCCAATAACTTCCCACTTCTATATATTTATTTCATTTATTTTTACTTTAAAATTTTAAATAAAATATATATTATAAATATTCTTGGGAACTTATTTTATTTACCAAACATAAAGATAGGAATAAAGTTCCTAGTAATAACGTTCCTGGGATAAAAGTTTTAATACTTGAAACAAACGCACCCTAACCGATTGATTTTTAAAATAGGCTTAAATACACTTTTAATCCCCCTAATTTGATTTTTATAATATTTTAGTCTTTCTTTAAAAAAAACACAGTGTTTTTTATGCCTCTGTTTGATATTTCTTGAATTTTTGTTGGTCCTCTTTCAAATTTGCAAATGCGGCAGTGACGTGGCATTGATGAATATGATAAAAAATTAATGAGAAAATGGGTGATGTACTGACAGTGTAAAATAATTTTACACTATCAACCAATCACAATCATGTATCCAATTATTTCACTCATTTATTTTAAAATCTTTTTAATGAATTGCTTGGATTCTATTAGAAGACAGTGTAACACTATTTTACACTGTCAATGCATGTTCATTAAACTCTGACAAATTAATATGTGGCAATAATAGTTAGGATAAAATATAAAATAAAAAGATTAATTAGTATTTATAAATTATAATATTATTTAATAAATATAATTAATTATATTATATTTTTAAAAATTAAAAATAATGATAAATAAATCATAATTAATTTTTAGTGTTTTTTATAGAATACTGTTTTTATAGAATATTGAAGTAATTAATTCTATTTTTTTTTTTGGATAATAGTTTTTAGAAATAAATTTGAGAAATTAAATAATTAGAACTTTTACCAAGTATGGGTCAAGGACCGTATAGGTCAGAACTTTTACCAAGTATGCCATTAAAACAGTGGTTATAATTATGAAGCAAAATATATTTATTTATTATAAATGTTTTTTCACATATAAACTACATATTTGTCAATCACTTACTTGGATCAATTCTTTACCAAACACTACATTGATGTAAGCTCAAATTATGATCTTCAAAATGCAATATTTGTTTCTATAAATTATTCACTCTTATTTTTATAAATTTGTTTCAACATGCAGGCTAAGAAGATTTAAGGAATAAGGTTGCTATCAATTGCAAGTTCTCATGAAAGAATGTAATGTGTCAAAGTTTCAATTGGAAGATTGTTATTTATTTGAAGGAAAAGTAGTTCAAGAAATGGAATTTTCTATTCTTACCACGAGTATCATTACTCCCTTTTCATTCCTTTCTTACTTCCTCAAAATGTTCAGCAATAATTGGCATCATATTAGCAGGTGAATTGATTTTGTTTGTCATCTACATCTCTTGCAACCTACCTTTTGAAAGTGGGAAAAGAAAAACAATGTTGGTTTGTGAAGATTGATTGTATTTGTTTGAATACTTTTGACTGGAATTGATACCTTTTGCTCGAAGTCCTATTGGTGCAAAAAAAAAATCGATACGAAATATTTCCGCTGCAACTAAGGTGTGTTTGTTTCATGGATACAAAATATATTCCTGGGAACTTAAGGTTGGAAATAAAAATACCTATGTTTATTAGAAGGGAATAAAAAATTGTTCCGGGAATCTTTTATTCCCGGCGGTTACCACCAAAATAGTAGTTACCTCCACTACTACATACTATTTTATTTATAATTATTATTTTCTATCTATAATTATAATATATTATTAATTAAAAATAATTTATTAATAAAAGATTCATAGACTTTTTAAAATACTTTCCAAACACTTTTTATAAAAACTTATTCTTTGGAATGTTATGCCTGAGAAAATTATTCCTATGATTAATTTTTTATACCGTGAAACAAACGCCCCCTAAATAACACAAAAGATACGAGAGACAATTCAATATAATTAACAAATATTATTTCATTTATAATTATTAATTATATTAAATATTAAAAAATATTAAAAAATTAAATTTTTATTTTAAAAATGTGATGTGGCAAACATTTTGTGATGTGGCGCCACATGTGCAATGTCATGTTGTGTGCACTGTCATAAGTTAAAATGCCAACTAGACAAATTTGAAAGGGGACCAACAAAAAATCAAGAAATGTCATACTGGGAATCAAAAAGTTAGTTATTTTTAAAGGAGACTAAAACATTATAAAAATCAAATTAAAGGAATTAAAAGTACATTTAAACCTTAAAAATATTTTTAATTTATGAGTAAAAAATTCAAGTATAGATTAATCTAATAAACACACATTCATAAAATAGGAAGAAAAATGTTTGTATTTTGAGGTTTGCGAGTTAGATTACAATTTGTCATGTTTACCAAAGCCAAAGTAAGGGGGCCCATATGATCTGTTCTTGGCACTTTTCAGTGTTTTACCACACATGAAAAATAAAATTACTATCTTCTTTACTGTAGAATCACACAACACAATGTCTTACTCCCTCCATCTCATAATAAATGTCTTATTTGAGCAATGCGCGGTTTTTAAGAAAATGATTGGATGTGTTGGTTTTAGTAAAAAAGTTAATGTCATTTACTAAAATACCTCTATTAATAGTAGTTGAATAACTTGAAAGTTAATAAATAGGGGTATAATAGTGGAAAAATAATAATGATTGATGCATTGAAATTGTAAATGGACAATTAATTTGAGACAAGGAAAAAATGCAAATGAGACACTTATTATGAGACGGAGGGAGTAATAGAATGCAGAATAGACTAAGATAACAGTGGTAATAATGAGATTAAATTTAATGTGGCTTGGACCATTTCATTTGATAGACCATGATGCTATTGGTGCAGGAATTTCCATCATTCCATTTTTTTTCTTTACCTTCTGAAATTTGCATCATTAATATGACAGATAAAAAAACAAGAGACAAGAGAGAAAATCCTGAGAAAGTCTTGTTTCTATTCCTTTTGCCTTTCCCTTTGTTGCCCCACAAGTCTAAAGTTTCTGACATCTTTACAGCGATTCATTCTCATTACCTATCTTTTCTTGCAAATTGTCAACTAGGTAGTGTACTGCCTCAAACAGATTATTTTATGGTTGAACGATCCGGTTAAATACTAGAAATAACAAACAATGGTTAACTTAGTTAAAGACAATATTCGTTACAATAAGTTATTTTTTCATTTTTTTAATGGCTATGGTTAGAGTGATAGTCGAGAATAGTATTAATTGGTGGATAGAGCGGTCAATAGTGGCGATTAGTGGTGGTTTTTGGTAGTTGGAGGAGTGGTAAATATTTTATTGAGCCATACATAAACATATAAATGACAATATAATTTTTGAATTTAGACATTCACACACTATCAAATAACAACAAAACTCGTCAAATTTCGACAACAATTTTCCACTTAATATGTAAAAATTAAATTAGACAAAAGTGGAATATTAAACATAAAATAATATACAAATTATTATAATGAAACAAAAAATAGAAGAGATGAAAGATTAGTGAAGGTGAAAAAGAAAAGAAAAAAGTGTTGAGAGATTAGAGAAGATGATGTGCGATAAAAACGAAATTGAAATACGGAACATTTACATAAAAATGAGAAAATTAAAAAGAAAGAATATAAGAGAGTAGAGATTATAAAAGAAGAGGGAAGATGTATGTGGCAAAGAAGGTGCGATAATGTTATTAGAGATTTGAGAAGATCGGGATTGAAATTATGTGTAAGGATGAGAAAACTGTTTGTAATCATAAGGCTAATGTACAATAGGTTTAAGTTTGGGTTGGATGTGAGTTAAGTAAAATTTATGTTGTAACGTAATGCGGTTTGATTTGGTTTGGTTCGGTTTACAAAATACAAACCGCAAACCGAATCGAACCGTGCGGTTTTGTTAAAAAATAACCCAAACTAATCCGAACCAAATGCGATTTTTTGCGGTTTCGGTTTGGTTTGCGGTTTTCTATTGGGTTGGTTTGGTTTTGATCACCTCTATCCGTGAATACTGGTAAATCATAGATTTAACATTTTAGATATATAAATTTACATATTTTAATTTTTGGTGTATCTAAATAATCAAATACTATATCAGTACATGTTGTAATTTGTGTCTCTAATAACTGCTCATTGTCAAAGTCTTTTTAATATAATTTCAATCATTATTTTAGAACTAGCATTGCATCAAAAATATATTTGTATATTAATTTGTAATTTTTGATGTAATTGATTAGAATTACCCTATGACTTAATTTGAATCACATTGTTGGAGTCTGATCTTGGAAAAATATCGGGTGTACTTGATTCATATTACACATCAACATTAACACCCTTGATCAATCTCATAAGCATCTTAATAGTTCCTCTAAGGATTTTAAGGTGTTTTTATCAAATAGAGATGTTAGAAACACTTTTAGGTGTGTGTGGATTATCTTAATTGTTTAAGAATTATTCTAATATCTTTTACAAAACTCTAATCACTCAAACACGAACCAAACGAGCTTTCATACTTCCCCTCTTTCATAATCTCTAAAGCTTCAAGATCTCTTTCTTAATTCATCTATGATTCAACACTTAATCTGGGATTTGACTTCTTCATACTGACAAGGCTTTATAAGAATTCTTGATAGACACCATCATTAGAGAGATTGATTGGAGGCCATCAGGGATTCCACCGAATGCCACGTGACATTAGATGTTGTCCTTAAAAATTAGCCTTCACAGATTGATCTCCGAGTAGAAAAACTTAATCATCTTGATCATAACTTCAGATGAAGACTTCACATTATAGTGTTGTCATCACCAAAACCATTGAGACCATCTGTCTATTGCAAACTTTATACATGCAAAACACATAGATTCACATAAATCGTGCAAATAGAGGAGGGGTCAATTCTCATTCTTAGAAATCAAGTTTATTTTAAAAATTTATTTATTAAAAAATGGTTTATGTTAGTTCGATAGTTCAATAGTGATAATGCAAGGGAAAAAAAGAAGATACAAGTAAATGATAGAAATTAAGGAGATAGAGTTAAAGAGAGTTCACTAGAGATTTACACAGGTTCGGCCCACCACTAAATCTACTCTTATCCCTAAGAGTTTCCTCTTAGGAGTTTTAGTAATATTGAGTCTTGCTATTTTAAGGATACTCCCGCAAACCTTTTACAATAGTGACAAATTTTACATAGGATGATCCCTAAACCAAACAAAGATTTTAACAAGCTGAGCTCACAAACAAAATAGAGATTTTAACCGGCTGATCTCAAGAACCAAACAAATATTTTAGCAGGTTAATTTAAAGAACTAAACAAGAATATTGCTCAAGAGAATTCCACCCTTGAACAGGAACAAATGAAACACCTCACCATTACAATCAAACTCTCACAAGTATTTTTCACTGTTGTAAAATCGATGCCAAGAACAAATTATAAAAAGTTTCTTTTCTTGGCAAAAAACCCACAATGTAGGAAAGAGGGAAGCAAGAAGAACACAATGAAATTGGTTATAAACTGCTATTCTTTACTTCCTCTTTGAAAAAAGATTATAAGTGTTAAAAATAATAAATAACCTCTCTCACCCTTATTAGGATTTTCAGTGTGCAATAATGAGAGACTAATATGCTATTTATAAAAAAACTAACACACTAAACTAATGGGCTTTTACACACGTATCTATTACAATAGCTAACTTAGGGAACAAGCTAACTTATACAATTGAGCATAACAAACAGGACCAAATCGATATGCGGACAATCCTAGCATTTTGACTACTGCATACTTGAGCATACTTCGACTAAAACATTGCAGGCCTTCAACTACAGCATGTGATTAGACTTTGACGGCATGCTAAGATCCTGTCGAATTGTCGAACCAAGAAGCTATCCTTGGACTATACTAGAGTTCGATCCAATATCTCACAAATCTCCACCTTGGAACAAACACTATAACATCAATAGAACAAACTAGCTTTCTTCCTGCAGCTTTATTAACTGCATACAGTTGAAAAACTTGCAACTTGGCAAGGTCTTGGTGATCATATCAGGAACATTATGATCTGTCGAAACATTCAGCATTTGAACTTCTTCATGCTCGATTACCCCTTTGACGAAATGTAGCCTCACATTGATGTGTTTGGTTTGCTCATGATAGACTGAATTCTTCAACAAGTATATTGCACTTTGACAATCACATTTAACAGTGATAACTCGGCCTTGATGTTTCATCTCTTTAGTAAAACCTTCAAGCCACAATGCCTCTTTCATAACTTCAGTGTGGGAAATATATTCTGCTTTAGTGGATGATAAGCCAACAACCTTCTGAAGTGTCGCTTTCCAATAGATTATTGTGCCAAACATATTGAACACATGTCCAGAAATAGATTTCCTGAAATCCATATAACCTGCATAATCAGAGTCGATATACTCTTCGATTACTACTTTACTATATTTACCACAAGCTCCACCATAAATTAGAACTCTATTCAGAGACCCATTTATGTATCTTAGAGTCCACTTAAATGCTTTCCAATGAACCTTTCCAGGATTCACCATTTACCTGCTTACAATACTTACTATATATTATATATTAGGTCAAGTACAGACCATATCATACATCAATGAACCTACTATGTTAGCATATGGGATTTTATTCATAAAAGATCTTTCGACCTTAGTACTAATTTATACTTAGCCTGAATTGAGGATTTATTGGTGTCACAACAGGCTTTGAATTCGACATACCAAATTTGTCGAGAATCTTCTTCAGGTATGTCTCTTGAGATACGCATAATCTCGACTACTTTCTATCTCTTCAGATCTTAATCCTAAGAATTTTGGATGCAGCTCCCAGATCCTTCATGTCGAACTCCTTATTGAGTTCAGCCTTTACCTTCATTACATCCTCAACATTATTACTTGCTATGAGAATATCATCCACACAAAGCGAAAAAATAACAAATGAATTTCCATGTTGAAATTTGAAGTAAATACAATGGTCGAACTGACTTCTAATGAAACCTATGTGTGCCATGAATTTTTTGAGTCTCCTATTCCACTATCGAGGAGATTATTTCAGTCCCTATAAATATATATATATATATATATATATATATATATATATATATATATATATATATATATATATATATATATCTTGCACACATAATCTTCCTTTCCCTTTTCTGCATACCCTTCAGGTTACCTCATTAGGATTGTTTCATCTAGATCTCCATACAAGAAAGTAGTATTCACATCCATCTATTCAAGTTTTAGGTTAAACTTTGCCACCATAGCTAACAGCATTCTGATGGATATGTGCTTTACAACAGGTGAGAATACATCATTGAATTCGACCAAGTGCAACCTGAATCCATAATGCACTCTTTACTCAAGTCACTTCTTGAAACCACAAGAATATCATATGAGTCGAAATCATCTTGAATAATGGTTGTGTTGCCATCTCTCTTTGTGAATTTTTCCTTAACCGATAGGCCTTCACCAGTCGAAGATGGCTTGTGCTCATTTTGTTCGTTCAAATCCTTGGAATACAAGGTTGGTTGAACTTCATCATAGGTCAGAGATTTTCTTCCAAACAATAGAGTTTCTTTGAAGTAAGCATGTGATCTGGGAAAAGCACACATCAGCAATAGAGTTTGATCTTCATCATCGATCTTAACATCGATATTTTAAAGATCAAGAATTAGCTTGTTAAACATATCCAACTTCTCAGTCAAGACTTTATCTTCATTCATCTTAAATGAATACAGAGCTTGCTTCATGTTGAGGCGATTGACTAGCGATTTGGTCATGTATAAACTTCTGAGTTTCGACCATAAACTCGCCGCCCTCGTCTCTTTTGAAAATTGTCAAACAACCTTATCACCAAGACTCAATAAGATGGCGTTGTGGGCTTTCTCTAACATAGTCGTTTTCTCCTTCTTCATTAACGCAACATCAATGGTTGCGGCTCCCTTCAATGCTTATAAGCAAACCTGCTGAACTAGTAGGGCTTTCATCTTCAAGCGCCACTGACCAAAATCATTCACTCCAGTGAACTTTTAATTCTCATAATTTGTTGACGGCATTATTCTCCATGCTTACCGCACCAATTTGTTGTGAAATTGATGCCAAGAACAAATTATAATAGGTTTCTTTTCTTGGCAAGAAACCCACAAGAGTAGGAAAGAGTGAAGCGAGAAGAACATAATAAAATTGGTTGTAAATTTATATTCTTTACTTTATATTTGAAGGAAGGTTACAAGTGTTACAAAATAACAAATAACCTCTCTCACCCTAATTAAGGCTTTCAGTGTGCAGTAATGAGAGACTAGTATGTTATTTATAATAAAACTAACACACTAAACTAATGATTTTTTACACACAGACCCATTACACAAGCTAACTTACGAAACTAGCTAACTTAAACAATTGGGCATAACAAACATGCCCAATTCGACATGCTAACGATCCTATCATTTCGCCTACTACATACTTGAGCATAATTCGACTACATCATTGCAAGCTTTCGGCTACAACATGTGATCAGACTTCGAAAAATGTTGAAAGTTTTTTGGAGTACTTTTTAGTTATTGTTTCCACAGGGATTGATGAGATATTATTGTCGTTCTACAGTTTATAGTGTTGTGAGTTAGATTTTACTTTAAGGTTGGTTTTGTCAAAGTTCATTCACAATTTTTTAGTAGCAAAGAGTAAATTTCGAAATGTTTTAAGGTTTTAAAATTGTATCAAAACTTGATTTCATCAACATATTTTGTATGTCTCCCAATAATCATGCATATGAACTCATTACTAGTCAATATTATCACGTATCATTTGTCTATACCATCCCTGTCCGAAAACGGTATATCAAGTTTTACCGTATTGTTCAACCAACGATTTCTCAACCGATCAAACAACACAAATAACATTTATAAACCAATACAAAGTGAATATCAAACACTAATTCCATGTCTAGATGTTGTCTTTGATAGATGATAAAGTTAGGTTAAGATAGAAAAGTTTTATTTCACAAACATCTAATTCATGGATATAAAATAAAAGCAAATATTACTATCTATATTGATTAATAACTTGTTCATACACAATAATCAAAAGGAAAACATACAAAGGAAATGAAGATTACATCTTTTCTTGACACAAAAGAGGATTTAGCTACCCATCACCATGGTAGCTTCACAAACAAGAAAATGAAGAAGATGATCAAGCATCAACAGTGATTTCTCGACTATTGATTTATAGAGATAGAAAAAATAGCAAAACACACGTCGCGCCCTAAAGTGCACGTCACGCACCTTCATTAAATGATCAGACCGCCCTAAACTCCGTGTCGTGCGCAGCAGTCTCCTAAAAAGTCTTATTTCCTTCAAGACTGCGCTATAAGCGCGTTGCAAACGCGCGTTGCGCGACCTAAAGCATGCTGAATAATGCATTTTTCTTCTTGAAACCCCCTTCTATTCTCCATGCTCTAAGCTTCTAACCAAAAAGGCATAACCTACAATAAAATTACCTAAAAAAAATTAATATGAACTATAAACCCGATGAAATAAACTACGGATATTTACATCAAAATAAAGGTAAACAAATACGAATATGCGATAAAAAGAATCCAAAGTTACCAAAAACTATACTACATAATAACACAATTCGGTACCTAACAACAACATGCTAAGATCTTGTCGAATTGTCGAACCAAGAAGGTACCCTTCGACCATACTAGAGTTTGATCCAATATCTCACATTTACCATCTTGGTTCTAAGAAAAATTCACGAAGAATTAAAAAAATGATTTAGGGGAGAGAAATAATGATAAAGAATAACTATAGATTCAATTTTTGGTGTAAAAAAGGAATGAGGAGAAATCCTCCATTTGTAGGAGAATATATGGCTCAAAAAGGAAATTATCCATGGATTTTTTTAATAATCTAATCACTTGATCCTAGGACTTAATCGATTAGATAAACTAGGTATGGAAGGTTTACAAATTCGTTGATACTAATCGATTACAAGCATTCTTAAACAATTGGAAAGCGTTACAAAAGATTTAATCCATATCCTAATGTGTTAATCAATTATATAGTGTAAAAATCACTCCTAATTGTTTCAGCAAACCAATAATCTCTTAGGTACGTTCATACAAACATTTTCAGGTGTTTTATCAAAAGGGGAGAGGATTCAAAACAATTTTAGGTGTGTGTGTGAGAGAGAGAGAGAGAGAGAGAGAGAGAGAGAGAGAGATTGAGAGAGAGAGAGAGAGAGAGAGAGAGAGAGAGTTACCTTAGTACCTTAAGAGTTACTATTATACCTTCACATTTAACTAATCACTTAGACACAAGACCAAGCAAAATTTTACACTTCCTCTCATTCATAACCTTGAAGCTTCAATTTCCTCTACTTGAGTCATTGTTAATTCAGCACTTCATCTAGAACCGAATCTTCTACTAATGAGGTTCTATGTAGCTTCTTTGATAAGCATCATCAATAAAATTTGTTGGAGCATAGATTATTAGGGAATTCACTACCACTATTTTATATTAGGTGTGTTAGAACAAGATTTGTTCTTATCAATTATCTTAGTTTTGATGATAACAATAATATGAATTTTGCTTAAGATAATATGGTACTCTAATCCAATGCAATTTCCCTTTCAGGAAATATATATAAAGAGTACGCATAATTCAGCGCTCAGAATTTGTATCTCAAATGGTTCAGCATGCAACATCAGAACATGGTCTGGCAAGACATCAGAAGATGGTCGAAGCAGAATCAGAACATGGGTCTATGGAAGCATCAGAAGAACATGAGATCAGAAGCACTGAAGATCAGAAGATGGTATCACGCTCAGAAGCACTTCAAGGTCAGAAGATCAGAAGATGCTATGCACCAAGCTGTTTTGACTCTGATGATATTCAAACGTAGTATTCACAAACATCAGATCAGAAGGAAGTACAGGTGGCAGACTACGCTGACTGACAAAAGGAACGTTAAAAGCTACTAAAGGCTACGTCAGTAGACACAGCGTGAACAAGGCTCGAGGTAGTTGACAAAAGCGTATAACATTAAGTGCAATGCTGTACGGAACACGCAAAGCATTAAATGCATTCAACGGTCATCTTCTCAACGCCTATAAATATGAAGTTCTGATGAGAAGCAAGGTTAACGATTCTGCACCAAAACAACTTATATCAAACTTGCTGAAACGCTGTTCAAATCTAAACTCAGAATCTTCATCAACTCACTACATTGCTGTTGTAATATTTTAGTGAGATTAAGCTTAAACGTTAAGAGAAATATCACAGTTGTGATTATCGCTTTTAAGAAGCATTTGTAAACTCTTGAATAGATTACATTAAGTTGTAAGGAACTAGAGTGATCGTGTGATCAGTATACTCTAGGAAGTCTTAGCAGTTGGCTGAGCAGTTTGTAACTAGAGTGATCGTGTTGATCAGAATACTCTAGGGAAGTCTTAGGAGTGAACTAAGCCTAGAGTGATCGTGTTGATCAGTAGACTCTAGAAAAGTCTTAGAGGGTATCTAAGCAGTTGTTCCTGGAGTGATCAGTGTGTGATCAGAAGACTCTGGAAGACTTAGTTGCGGACTAAGTGGAAAACCATTGTAATCCGTGCGATTAGTGGATTAAATCCTCAGTTGAGGTAAATCATCTCTGCGGGGGTGGACTGGAGTAGCTTCGTTAACAGCGAACCAGGATAAAAATATTTGTGCAATTTATTTTTATCGTCCAGTTTTTAAAGTCACACTTATTCAATCTCCCCCTTTCTAAGTGTTTTTCTATCCTTCAATTGGCATCAGAGCGCCGGTTCTAAGGTGCAAGCACTTAACCGTGTTTAGAAAAGATTCAGGAAGAGAAAAACGCTTCATTTAAAAGATGGTTGATGAAAGTGAAAAGTCTACATCTACACCTGCATCTACATCTGGCTCTGCTGAGCAATACAACGGTAACAATGGTTATACTAGACCGCCGGTATTTGATGGTGAAAACTTTGAATACTGGAAAGATAAACTGGAAAGTTACTTTCTGGGTCTAGATGGTGATCTATGGGATCTTCTAATGGATGGTTACAAACATCCAGTAAATGCCAGTGGCGTGAAGCTGTCAAGGCAAGAAATGAATGATGATCAAAAGAAGCTTTTCAGGAATCATCATAAATGTAGAACTGTTTTGCTGAATGCTATCTCTCATGCTGAGTATGAGAAGATATCTAACAGGGAAACGGCCCATGATATATATGAGTCCTTGAAAATGACTCATGAAGGAAATGCTCAAGTCAAGGAGACAAAAGCTCTTGCCTTAATCCAGAAGTATGAAGCCTTCAAGATGGAGGATGATGAAGACATTGAAAAGATGTTTTCGAGATTTCAAACTCTGACTGCTGGATTGAGAGTTCTTGACAAAGGATACACCAAGGCTGATCATGTGAAGAAGATCATCAGAAGCTTACCCAGAAGATGGGGTCCTATGGTGACTGCATTCAAGATTGCAAAGAATCTGAATGAAGTTTCTCTGGAAGAGCTGATCAGTGCCTTGAGAAGTCATGAAATTGAGCTGGATGCAAATGAGCCTCAAAATAAAGGTAAGTCTATTGCATTAAAATCTAATATCAAGAAATGCACTAACGCTTTTCAGGCCAAAGAAGAAGATCCTGAAGAATCAGAATCTGATGAAAGAAGATTTGACAAGAAGAAGGTCATGTGCTATGAATGCAATGAGCCTGGACACTACAAGAATGAATGTCCAAATCTTCAGAAGGAAAGTCCCAAGAAAAAGTTTCATAAGAAGAAAGGTCTTATGGCAACCTGGGATGATTCAGAAGATGAGCAGGCCAACTGTGCGCTGATGGCGACAGAAGATGACGGATCAGAATCCACATCAGAATCAGATTCTGAAGAGGTATTTTCTGAACTTACTAGAGATGAGTTAGTTTCCGGTCTAACTGAACTTCTGGAACTCAAGTCTCAGATTAGTCTCAAATACAAAAAGCTGAAAAAGCAATTTGAATTTGAAACAAAGAAGCTTGAGTTGGAGAATTCTGAATTAAAAGAAAAACTTTTAAAATTATCCAATAATGTTGGATCTCCTTCTGATTCAGAAAAATCCACTCCTAGTCTAAACCATATTCTGAAAGAATATGATTTAAGTTTCAGGAAGTTCTTATCTAGAAGTATTGGCAGAAGTCAGCTAGCTTCTATGATATATGCCGTATCTGGAAACAAAAGAGTTGGCATTGGTTATGAGGGTGAAACCCCATACAAACTTGAACCTGTTGATGAAATGAAAATTACATACAAGCCATTGTATGATCAGTTCAAGTATGGCCACTCCCATGATATTAGGCACACTTCACATGCTCAAAGTTTTCACATAACACACACCAAAAAGCATGTGACACAACCTAGGAAATATCATGAAACTCACATTAAGAATTATCATGTTGTTCCTCCTATTGCTTATAATGTCAAACCCAAGTTCAATCAGAACTTGAGAAAATCTAACAAGAAAGGACCCAAGAAAATGTGGGTACCTAAGGATAAGATTATTCCTATTGCAGATATCCTTGGCTGCAAGAAGGACAAAGCACAACATGTCATGGTACCTGGACTCTGGATGCTCACGACACATGACAGGAAGAAGGTCTATGTTCCAAGACCTGGTGCTTAAGTCTGGAGGAGAAGTCAAGTTTGGAGGAGATCAGAAGGGCAAGATAATTGGCTCTGGAACTATAAAGTCTGATTCAATCTGAAAAAGAGTGTAAAATCATAAAGGTCAGAAGTGATCATGGTGGTGAATTTGAGAACAGATCCTTTGAAGAATTCTTCAAAGAAAATGGTATTGCCCATGATTTCTCTTGTCCTAGAACTCCACAGCAAAATGGGGTTGTAGAGCGAAAGAATAGGACTCTGCAAGAAATGGCCAGAACCATGATCAATGAAACCAATATGGCTAAGCATTTCTGGGCAGAAGCAATAAACACTGCATGCTATATTCAGAATAGAATCTCTATCAGACCTATTCTAAATAAGACTCCTTATGAATTGTGGAAGAATAGAAAGCCCAACATTTCATATTTCCATCCTTTTGGATGTGTATGCTTTATTCTGAACACTAAAGATCATCTTGGTAAGTTTGATTCCAAAGCTCAAAAGTGTTTCCTTCTTGGATATTCTGAACGCTCAAAAGGCTACAGAGTATACAATACTGAAACATTGGTTGTAGAAGAATCAATCAATATCAGGTTTGATGATAAGCTTGGTTATGAAAAACCAAAGCAGTTTGATAATTTTGCAGATTGTGATATTGATATATCAGAAGTTGTTGAGCCAAGAAGCAACGCATCAGAAGCAGAGCTCCTCAGAAGCAAAGAACCAGAAGATCAAGTATCAGCTTCTCTGGAGGATCTAAGTATTTCTGAAGAACCATCTGTCAGAAGATCATCCAGACTCATCTCTGGTCATTCAGAAGATGTCATTCTTGGAAAGAAGGATGATCCAATCAGAACAAGAGCATTCCTTAAGAACAATGCAGACTGTCAATTAGGTCTTGTATCTTTGATCGAGCCAACTTCTGTTGATCATGCTCTAGAAGATCCAGACTGGATAATTGCTATGCAAGAAAAACTGAATCAGTTTACAAGGAATGATGTTTGGGATCTTGTTCCTAGACCAGATGGATTCAATATAATTGGTACAAAATGGGTCTTCAGAAACAAGCTCAGTGAGAAAGGTGAAGTGGTAAGAAACAAAGCCAGACTGGTGGCTCAGGGTTATAGTCAGCAAGAAGGGATTGATTATACAGAAACCTTTGCACCAGTGGCCAGGTTAGAATCTATTCGTCTATTAATTTCTTTTGCCACTCAACATAACATCACTCTCTATCAAATGGATGTTAAGAGTGCCTTCTTAAATGGTTATATAGATGAAGAAGTTTATGTCCATCAACCTCCTGGTTTTGAAGACTCTATGTCTCCGAATCATGTGTTTAAACTAAAGAAATCATTATATGGATTGAAGCAAGCTCCCAGAGCTTGGTATGAACGCTTAAGTTCTTTCCTTCTAGATAATGGTTTCACTAGAGGAAAAGTGGACACTACTCTCTTTTGTAAAACCTTTGAAAAGGATATTTTAATTTGTCAAATATATGTAGATGATATTATTTTTGGAACATCTAATGCTACACTTGGAAAGGAGTTTGCTGAGTCTATGCAGGCTGAGTTTGAAATGAGCATGATGGGAGAACTCAAGTATTTCCTTGGAATACAAATAAATCAAACATCAGAAGGAACATATGTTCACCAAACCAAGTATGTGAAGGAACTTCTGAAGAAGTTTAATCTTCTGGACTGCAAAGAAGCCAAAACTCCTATGCATCCAACATGCATCCTAGGTAAGGATGAGGTAAGTAAGAAGGTAGATCAGAAGTTATACAGAGGTATGATTGGATCTCTTCTATATCTGACTGCTTCTAGACCTGACATTCTGTTCAGTGTTTGTTTGTGTGCTAGATTCCAATCAGATCCTAGAGAATCTCATTTAACTGCTGTTAAGAGAATTCTAAGGTATCTGAAAGGTACTACTAATGTTGGCTTAGTTTACAGAAAATCTAAAGAATACAACTTAGTAGGATTCTGCGATGCTGACTATGCTGGAGATAGAATTGAAAGAAAAAGTACTTCAGGAAGTTGCCAATTTCTTGGAAGTCACTTGATCTCCTGGTACAGCAAGAAGCAAGCAACTATTGCTCTATCAACGACAGAAGCAGAATATGTAGCTGCTGCTGGTTGTAGTACACAGATGCTCTGGATGAAGAGTCAGTTAGAAGATTATCAGATATTTGAGAGTAACATTCCTATATTCTGTGATAATACTTCTGCTATATGTTTATCTAAGAATCCTATTCTTCATTCAAAAGCTAAACATATTGAGATTAAACATCATTTCATAAGGGACTATGTTCAGAAGGGTGTCATATCTTTAAACTTTGTTGATACAGACCATCAATGGGCTGATATCTTTACAAAACCCCTGGCTGAAGATAGGTTTAAGTTCATTCTGAAGAACATCAGTATGGATTTATGCCCAGAATGAGAAGATGAGAAGTTCTCATGTATGAGTATCTTCTGAAATGAATGTGGAACATTTTTTTTGTCAGAAGTTCTGATTGAAATCTTTTGGAAATTATGATTCGGTTATTACTAACGTTTCATTGTCTAAGTTGATTCAGAACCTCTTTTAAAGCAAAACAGCTGTTACGTTTTATCTCGGGATGGTAAACCTGTCATTACTATTCGTGGATAAACGTGCGTGCAGTTGAAGGGTCGCCGACCATAGGTAACTGTGCTAGTCACCTCATTTGTCTTTATTATCTCTCCTCACGTCACGTAACATTAAATGCTATTCATCATTCGTTTCATTTTATTTTGTTTAAATACTCTTCAAACTCTCCTCTTTCCCTCTCATCTTTCTCTATCTCTTTGCTTTCCTCATCAAGTTCTTCTCTCTCTCTCTTCCATATCAAACCCATCATGAACTCTTCATCAAGCCCAGGAAATAATGAAAATGATCAAAACAACAAAAGAAAAGCTGTTGAAACATCACCTTCCAAACCCAAAAAGATCAAAATCACCTATGATCCTCTCAAGGTGAATCCTTTCGAAGCAATGTTGTCTGGAAATTATTCTAGACGAGTGTTTCATCCTCCTGGTGAAAGCCCTCCATCATCTCCATCTTCTTCCTCATCTTTCGACCTTCAAGACTCAGCCTCCTCCTCATCTAACCTTTCCTCTCCCTTAATCTCTTCTGAAGAAGTCTCTTCATCTTCACCTGCTGGGAATGTTGTCTCTGGTAAAGATGGTGGCAGATCTGCATCAGAACCAAGTCTCCCTGACTCCTCGCCTGAAAGCCCGAGAAGCAGTCAATGAAGCGTTTCACTCCTTCATGGCATGCTGGCACAGACGTTGTCTTAGCTAGGGTCTTAGGATTTGGTCTTTGTAGTTTTCTTTTCCCTTGTTGCATCTGCTTGTTAAACATAGGAACTTCTTGTAATCCTTTTTTGATTATAAATGAAAAAGTTTCTTTGTTTTCCATTCCAGTAAATGTCTTATTTGTCGTTTTATGCATCTGATTTTTTTTTAAATATTCTTTTTGATGTTATGACAAAAAGGGGGAGAAGATAAATGATAAATGATTTGATTAATCTATCAGTTGCTGGGTAAAGGCTCCCACACATTCACTAACAAGAACTGCAAGTTCTATATGGGTTAAGTGTTTTGCAGGTACAGAGAAGTGAAGTTAATCTTCAGAAGCAAACACTAGAAGCAAAACCATGGAAACTGAAGCAAGCTGAGTGCTGTCAAGCTTCAGAGATCAGAAGCAAGAAAGAAGAATGAATCAGAAGCACTGATAATAGAATTTGAATATCATTGTCTATCCTGTTCTGACAAAATTCTATTTGCTCTGATACATATAATGTTATGGCTCTGATACATTATTTGCTCTGATACATTATTTCAGCCTATATGGCTCTGATACATATAATGTGTTCAAACATACATTTTATGTTCTAACTCGTTCATGCTGACTTTTGTCGTTTAGTTTTTGTTCTGTAACATTTCAGGATGTAGAGATGCTCTGATGATGCTCTGGTACATTCAACAATGTTCTGATACAAATCTAGCATGAAGTGATGTTGGTAGACATTCAAAGTTCTGAAGCTATCCGAGGGAAGCAGAAATCAGAAGATGTGAATGTTCTAAAAGATCCAGAAAATTCAAGTTCTGAAGCTGTCCTGAATGGAAGCAGAAATCAGAAGCTGTGAGTGTTCTAAGGATCTAAAGAAATTCAAGTTCTGAAGCTGTCCAATGGAAGCAGAAGTCAGAAGCTATGAATTCTCTGAAGGCAGAAGCTTATATGATCGTCTCTACCGAAATAATCAGGGAAGTCTTTTATTAAAGTTCTTCGAGTATTTATTTCAGGGGGAGATTATTTATCTCAGGGGGAGATTGTTAATCTCAGGGGGAGACATATTCATATGCTTATGCTATAGCTGTGTAATTTGTCTTTTTGCCGTCTACTCTTTCTGATCGCAAATTCATATCATTTATATATGTTTTTGTCATCATCAAAAAGGGGGAGATTGTTAGAACAAGATTTGTTCTTATCAATTATCTTAGTTTTGATGATAACAATAATATGAATTTTGCTTAAGATAATATGGTACTCTAATCCAATGCAATTTCCCTTTCAGGAAATATATATAAAGAGTACGCATAATTCAGCGCTCAGAAGTTGTATCTCAAATGGTTCAGCATGCAACATCAGAACATGGTCTGGCAAGACATCAGAAGATGGTCGAAGCAGAATCAGAACATGGGTCTATGGAAGCATCAGAAGAACATGAGATCAGAAGCACTGAAGATCAGAAGATGGTATCACGCTCAGAAGCACTTCAAGGTCAGAAGATCAGAAGATGCTATGCACCAAGCTGTTTTGACTCTGATGATATTCAAACGTAGTATTCACAAACATCAGATCAGAAGGAAGTACAGGTGGCAGACTACGCTGACTGACAAAAGGAACGTTAAAAGCTACTAAAGGCTACGTCAGTAGACACAGCGTGAACAAGGCTCGAGGTAGTTGACAAAAGCGTATAACATTAAGTGCAATGCTGTACGGAACACGCAAAGCATTAAATGCATTCAACGGTCATCTTCTCAACGCCTATAAATATGAAGTTCTGATGAGAAGCAAGGTTAACGATTCTGCACCAAAACAACTTATATCAAACTTGCTGAAACGCTGTTCAAATCTAAACTCAGAATCTTCATCAACTCACTACATTGCTGTTGTAATATTTTAGTGAGATTAAGCTTAAACGTTAAGAGAAATATCACAATTGTGATTATCGCTTTTAAGAAGCATTTGTAAACTCTTGAATAGATTACATTAAGTTGTAAGGAACTAGAGTGATCGTGTGATCAGTATACTCTAGGAAGTCTTAGCAGTTGGCTGAGCAGTTTGTAACTAGAGTGATCGTGTTGATCAGAATACTCTAGGGAAATCTTAGGAGTGAACTAAGCCTAGAGTGATCGTGTTGATCAGTAGACTCTAGAAAAGTCTTAGAGGGTATCTAAGCAGTTGTTCCTGGAGTGATCAGTGTGTGATCAGAAGACTCTGGAAGACTTAGTTGCGGACTAAGTGGAAAACCATTGTAATCCGTGCGATTAGTGGATTAAATCCTCAGTTGAGGTAAATCATCTCTGCGGGGGTGGACTGTAGTAGCTTCGTTAACAGCGAACCAGGATAAAAATATTTGTGCAATTTATTTTTATCGTCCAGTTTTTAAAGTCACACTTATTCAATCCCCCCCTTTCTAAGTGTTTTTCTATCCTTCAAGGTGTTGTCATCATCAAAACCACCAAGATCATTTGACGGTTGCATATAATTTTACATGCAAGCACATAAATCTATAGTTAGCATGACTGCATGACCTTTTTATTTTCTTTGAAATCTAAAATACTTTAAGTATCAATTTACTATTTATGGTGTAAGATAAACAATTTCATTTTTGTTTGTTTTAATAACATTGTCCTTTTAACTCAACGAGTTTTACTTTGTAAAGATGTAGTAGCTCAATTGAAGAAAATGCAAAAGATAAAGGCAATGTAGTATTTTTATGCAAGTGTGGTGTTGAAAATGTAGTAAGTATTAGTGTATATTTATAGTGTCGGGTATATAGTGCCAATTTTATCTGTTTTAATATAATTTTTCTTTTAACTCAACGAGTTTTACTTTGTAAAGATGTAGTAAGCAAGATGAATGATTTACAAAAAAATTAAGAAAAGATGATGTAACTTGTGCCCTAATGAATGAATGATTTACAAAAGATCGTCCAAACTCTTTACAAAGTAAAATTCGTTGAGTTAAAAAAATGATATTGAAACAGATAAAATTGGCACTATATACCCACACTATAAAAATACACTAATATATTTTTTTTTTTTAATAAGCAATTGAATATAAGATATCGCACTAGGGGTGCAACCCTTACATCAAGAATACATTAAGAATAAAAGTTACATTGTAAAGGAAATTTGTACCAATCATAAAAGTTGAGCTTTCGCGATGGTTCCCTACTACTAACCCATCTCCAAGAGAAAAACATGATATTAGAAATCACCTCCTCATGACTAAAAATGCCGCTATCAAAAATGACTGTGTTTCTCATATTCCAAATGTACCAAATTAAAGCTATCCATATAGAGTTTAGAATCGCTTTGATTTTGTTGTTTTTCACCTTTTCCTGGATCATCCCGAAGCTCTTGAGATCCTCTTTAGATAAATTGGCATCATTGCCCAACCACAAATAAATTCTATTCCAAACCTCCTTTGTTACTTGGCATTGATAAAAAAGATGATCCAGCGATTCCCGAAAATTAGAACAAAAAGGACAATCAATGGAATCTAAGGTAGACACACCTCTATTAACGAGACTATCTTTCAACGGAAGTCTATTGGTGAAGAATCTCCAAGAAAAAATCTTGATTTTTGCCGGAATGATTGTCTTCCAAATAACGTCCAACAACTTGATGGTGGAGGTTGTCCAAGCTATCTCTTTTGTACTAGACACCTTTTGCGAGACACTAGACACCGTGAAAGCCCCACTAGATGTGAGATTTCAATGAAATTCATCCTTTGCCGATATGTCCAATATTACTTTTAAATAAGAAACTATAGTATATACTAATGTTTTTAAAATCGGATCGAAAAATTAAACCAGTGAAGGCAAGTCACTGGTTTATTGGTCGAACCACTGGGTCACTGGTCAAACCACATGACTAAGCTGGGTTAAACCGGATAATTCGGTTAAATAGACCGGTCGTTTTAACAAAATTATATAAATATAAAACCTGTCGAATCGGGTGATTCAGTCTCTACAAAATATAACTAATACTTAAATTTTTTAAAAATATCATATTATAAATAAATTCACATGTTTATAATTTAAATTTAAATTTTAAACATAGGTATCACACATAATAAAATAGTACAAAATTACAAAATATAATTACAAACAAAAATTTAATCGCAACATAATCTAATTTAATAATTTATAACAAAATAATTTTATTGTCTAGTAAATTTAATTTCAAGAAAAGAAAAAGTGTTTCAATGTTGAGATCTATTTCTTCAATATCAAAATCATCGGTAACAAAATCAATTGTATCTACAACAATTTTTTTTTTTATTTTTTCTTTTATTTTTTATTAAAATAGTCAAAACGATGTCGTTTTAATTTTTTTAAATAATAAATAAATAAAAATACACTTAAACGGTCGGTTTTCCCAGTTTTAGCGGTTTACATCGGTTTTGACTTGACCGATTCACACCGATTCAATGACATTTTCGATTCAGCTATTGAACTAGATCGGTTATCTAGTCGGTCCCCAGTCCAGCTGGTCCTTTCTAATTCTTAAAACACTAGTATATACTATGTGTGGGCTTATAGTTGATTATCAGAAAAACATTTTTAGTTAAGATGACCATTTTCTTTTTCCTTGAAATTTAAAATGTATTAATATTAGTGTATTTTTTGGGGAGTAAGGTATACAATGTCAATTTTGTATGCTTTAATAACATTTTTCTTTAAACTCGATATGTTTTAATTTGTAAAGAGTGTGGATGATCTTTTGTTGTCTTAGAATGATGGTAGCTCAACCGAAGAAAATGCAAAAGATAAACGCAATGCAAGTCTTTTGATACAAGTGTGGTGTTGAAAATGTAGTATGCGATCATGTAACTTGTGCCCAAAGTAATGAATGATTTACAAAAGATTGTTCAAATTCTTTACAAAATAAAACTTGTTGAGTTAAAAGAACAATGCTATTAAAACATACAAAATTGACACTATATACCTGGTACTGTAATCCATTGTTTTTTGAATTAATATATATCCTGGTTAAATTTTTTTTTTTTAAAATTACATAAAGTTTTTTCAATTTAAAATAGGATAGTGAAAAAAACGACAAAAAGGGTGATACACTGGTTTTATACTGTCAATCAATCACAATCATGTATCCAATTAAATCACTCTTTTATTTTTAAAAAAAAAATTAATAACATGATATATTAATGATTTTTTATTGGATGACAGTGTAAAATTATTTTATAGTAGTCCATGCATATCTATTAAAGCCATACAAATATACTTAAAAAGTAAAATAAAAAACATACAAATATCAGTTCATTCAAAATTCAAACCAATAAAACACATTGTTTTGTAACTTTTGCATACAACAATGTAACTAGGACATTGATTGCAACACTTCATGAGATGATACATACTATACTCTCATCCTATGATCTATTTTAGATCATTGCATCACTTTAACAATTGCATAAAAGGAGATACTGATACATGTTATTATATATCTTCTGATAAAGTTCTATTCTGTCATACAAAAGTATATACTATAATACAAGAATATCTCATTCACATAATTAATACTAGTATATTATAACCAACAAGACAAAACAAAATAAGAAAAAGTAATTTTGATGGGATCTATTATATTCTTACACAGTGATTATTACAATCTTGTCGCATATACTAGTATTTATTTACTAGTCAATCCAAAGGTCAAAGTTTGACAGTAACAAAAGATACTGAAAGTACCTATATGGTAGTATTGGTATATTGTGGTATAGGCACAATGATTTACAATATCAGAAAACCTCCCTCGTGATATTAATCTCTGAAAAAGTTAAGTGCTTTTTTTTGAGATTTCATTTTTTGTAACTAAGGTTATATAGGGGTAGGGGAGGGGACACGTTAAGGGACAGCACCTACCATAAGGCATAAGGTATTATCAGTGACATGTTAAGGAATTTGCAGACTCTTCCCTTTGTCATGTCCTTTTCTCTCGATATTTTAACCCTTTCACAATCATCATTCTGTTTTCTTCTAACTCTTTCTTATATACTACTACTATGATGCTATACTACTACTATTATTATCAAGCTAAGTAGAACCGAAAAAAAGTGATTTTTTGAGGACCCTTTTGGATTTGGAAATGGCTAGTTGTGGGAGGGAAGGTGTGGTGAGACAATATGTAAGATCGAAAGTTCCTCGTTTGAGATGGACACCAGAACTTCATCGTTGCTTTGTTTATGCCATTGAAACTCTTGGTGGTCATCAAAGTATATATTCATTCATTTCTACATTGTTTCTTATTGTTCTTCTTTTCATGTTTTTTTGTTGGTTCTATGTTTGATACCTCATGTTTGTTTTATGTAGAGGCTACTCCTAAGCTTGTTCTTCAGTTGATGGATGTTAAAGGGCTTACAATTTCACATGTCAAAAGCCATTTGCAGATGTATAGGAGCATGAGAAATGACTCATGTAATAACCAAGGTACCAGAAATTCTTGTTATGATCCGAGTCATTTTTGAGGCCATGCATGACTCAAAATTTACTATGCTTAAACCGTAGCTAAAATAGAATCTTATAAAATATTTGTCACAATTAAATATATCATTTAGTTATTTTGTCGCGGTTAAACTATAATTGATTTACGCAAGACCTTCAAAAATTCGAGACAGTTGGTTATGATGAACCTTAGTATTATAATATGAGTTCATATATAGTTAGTGTTATTTCATATCAAAACCATGCATGTTAGTGGTATTGGGCCATGTAGTAATTATTCCCAACTAACTTTACAATATATAATTTCCTTAATGTGTTGGTTTATATGTGGCAGATAGGACTATACCCGTACATAAAAGACAATCTTTTCAAGAGAATGATGATGGTTTTGGAAATGAATCTATTGGAAAGGAATCTGATTCCCTCTTTAGCTACACAAATTTCTCCCCAAAAAGGTAAATTTTTTTATCCATCCAAATAATTTCATACTTTTCAAAGGACTAAAAAGTAATATAATAAAATTATCGTAACTTCACAATACGTACTCAGTCACATGAATGACCGTCTAATCAGACAGAACCAGACACTGATACGAAATTATTTTGGTTTAAAAACTATTTCATTAACATTTGGATTCTCTTGATTATCAGAGCTAGAATCGAGAAGAAAAGTTCATTCTCAGGAATCTTAGAATGCAGGGAAAGTTTATGTGAAGCAGTTCCAAATCCATACACAAGATTCTATGATTATGTGCATGACATGGTTCAGGAACAGCAGAAAGGAATAAAGAACATTTGTGTTGATGGTTCAATATGGAAGATCACTCCTGAACCACAATATTGCAAAATGCTACCAAAACAAGAAACTCATTTGCTTAAGGTACTTATAATTCCATAAAACATAGTCCTATTTGTTTTGCTGATGTTAAACTGTGACTAATCTACGCCAAACATCCGAAAACGTATCAATAAATTTGTAATAAAATTGATGGTAAGGGAAATTGAGAATCAATTGCACATGCACTGTGCCAAAAAAACTATAATGATTGCATTGAATTTGTACACTAATCATTTCTACATTTCAGTGGTCCTACCAAATTATGTAAATTCAGACTAGCTAGTAACATTTTAGTGGTCCTGCTTAAATATATAAATTCAAAATACCATCATTTTTTAAATAATTTTATTCTTTTTTTGCAGGTTACAAAGTTAAGTGAAAAAAAGAATGTGAATGAAAAGAGTGTACGTGCAGAAGAAGAAGGTTGTGAATTGTCATTGTCAATTTCATTGCCTCAAAAAAATAATGATGTGAGAGACTCTGGATTTAGTAACTATATGGGTTGTTCTACTGTCCAAAACAGAATTAATTTGGATCTATCTTTGGCCATTTGAATGTTAAGTGAATTGTGTTTTTTTTATGCATGTTAGTACTTAGTACTAACATTCCTAGAAAGGTAGTACTATTATACTCTTGGAACAAAACATTGGTGTATATATTCTGAAACCGCATGAGGAAGAAGAATAACTTCTTATTTCTTTTATTTTTCCTATGATTTGATGTGTCAAATTCATCACCCTCCATGTTGCCTTACATATTGAACACCATTAAAGAGAAGAATACAATATTAATGAGGAGGAAGAAAGCTTTATATTGGGGGAAAGTTACCTTTGCAATGAAAATTGGGTTTTAAATGTGTTACAAAAATTAGGAAAAACAGTCCCCTTATGTGTGAGTAAGTTGTCTAATTTAACTATAATCTAAGATTTTAGAGGTTTTGTCCACATTTGAAAAATAAGGTCTCATTTTAAAAGGTGTGCTCTTTCTTCCCAACCATAGTGAAGAGTTACCCTATTAAAATCTAAAATTGCCTTTCACAAATTCAAAAGTATACTTCCATACATCTTATAATTCTTTCGCAAATAAGCTACATCACCATTTTGCCATAACTCTTAAGTCGTGAGATTTGTTATTTTTTAAGAAATACACTGATGTAATAAGTATAATAGTGTAATATGTCATTAATAATAAGTATACTACATTAATAAATCTTCTACATGTTATACCGTACACTCACTACTACAAAACGCGTAAACAACAACGTCATGGTCACCACGGTTCTTCACTACACCTTGGTGACATCTCTAAAATAAGACGCTACCATATTATTTTTGTTTTTTTGATTAAAAATTAATTATATATAAGAACGATTGAGCAGCCAACTGTGGTAAAACCATAAAGCTTTCATGGGTTCGAACCTAAGCGTCATCATATATATTATTCCTTTAATGTTATGGCGCGTCTTTTCTTTTTTATTTATTTTTATATAAAAACTTAAAGGGATATGACTACGGTTGGTACGTTCTACCGTTGTGATATATTTATAATAAATAAATACGGTTGGTAGATAACCGTTGTGAAATAATTTACCCATATATAAGCGAATTAAGTCTCACTTATTGACAGTAGCGTCGTTTCCTTCACAATGAAACTCGGTCACCCATTTTTTCTCTTCATCTACGCCATTAGCCGTGAATTTTGTGCTTCATACGTTAAGGTATTCTTCTTACATCTTATTGTTAGATAGTTCTCCATTATCTCGTTTGTTGCATGTTATTTTTGTTGATTAATTATTCTCATTTTTTCATATTCGTCTTCATTTCCTTAACAAAGATACGTTGGCTATGGTACATATTGTTTGTGTAGCTATGGAAAAAAGTACAAGAAGCATGAAGCCATGATGGAAACTTCATCCACCTTCTACTTCTTCATAATTTTACAAATAAGATGTTTTTCATACTCTGTTGACAAATAAGTTTGTGTATTCACATGTTGATAACTTTCATAGTTATTGTAGGACTCAACAAGAACAACACATTTTAGTTAATGAAGAAACAACAGTATCATCAAACTTCATCTAGTTTGAGGTACGATGAGAAGAAATATAAGAAGTATGAAGTTGTTGTGTAAGCTTTTTTCCTCTTTATATTTCTTTTTCATTGCTTCACAAACTAGATGAACATCAGAATTGATTTTTGTTCCACGATTAGTATCAATAAAAGGTGTGTCCTGAAAATTTATAATATTTCTTTTTTCATTGCTCATAAATTTATAATATCTGGTTTTGTTGTATGATGTTGTTTGAGTTTATTATATTCTATGAAGATTGTTTGTTTCACTAACCCTTTCTTAAAATACATTCATTTAAATTGACATAGATACTATAATCTGAAAAATTAAATTGTATTTGAAAACCAACTTATATCAATCATTGTTTCCGAATTACATGTGTCTCATAGTTCATTTGATGTTCTTTTACATATAGATCATGGTATAATGACCTGACTCCTCAGATGCATCGTTGTCTTCAATTATAGTTAAATTTCATTAACTACAATTAATTAGATAATCTGCCTCATCATTAGCACTAATGATCGTAAAAAATTACAATTATAAAAATTACGATGATATGTGATTATTAGGGCTGGCAATGAACCAAACCAACTCGAAAAATAGTTCAAAATTCGATTTGAAAATTAAATCGTTGAACAAGGTTCATGAACCAAATGAACTTAATATGAGCTAAAATTAAGTCCGTTAACTAAATGAGCTGAACTTGAACTATACATAGTTCGATTCATTAGGTTCATGAGTCAACTCGATTATATATGAGATATATTGTTTTTTTAAGAGTAGGTTTAAAGATTTGCTCCAAATCTTAGTCCCATATTTTCTTGTAGTCTAACGGTTTTAATTGATAATTTATATTCTCAAGTGAGCACAATATTTCTACAAATAATTATACAAATAAAATCAACAACGTATAAATTTCAATCTAATAATTTTTATTTTATTTTTATATAAATAAATATTAATTTAAAATGTGAAATATATATATATAAAAGTTGAACCTAACAAGATAAACCTAAGAAGTTGAACGGAGTTGTTTGCGAACTTATAACGAGACGAGTTTGAGCTGAAAAAAGTTCGTGATGAACTCAAACTCGAACTCGACCAATTTTTAACGAGTCGAGTTTGAGCTAAATAAAAGTTCGTGATAAACTTGAACTCGGTTAATTCTTAACGAGTCGAATTGAGTTGAGATGAGCTTGACTTGAATCGACTCATTTACAGCCCTAGTGATGATGATGGAAATTTAATTATAATCGAAGATAACAATGTATCTAAGGAGTTAGACCAATAAACCACAATAGATATGTAAAAGAGCATGAAATGCACGATGAGACGCATGCAAAAAACAAAGTTTTGTTTAAGTTGGTTTTCAAGAATAGCTTAATTTTCATATTATAGACTTCTTCATCAATTTGAAAGCTTGTATTTCTTTAGTGAGGTGTATGAAAAACAAGCAATCTACATGTTATGTAATAAACTCTGGGCACTTTTCACAACGGTTATATATTGTAATCGTGATCAAAGGTCATTTATGATTTACATAACTCGTGTTGATGGGTTTCGAGCTCAGTACCTATGTGTAAGTATCACAATGATTTATATAACTGTTGTGATAAGTGACACGCGTCCTCCCTTTCAATAATGGTTTCCAGACCGTGATAGAAACAACGAACTTACAACCATACCCTACGTAACAGTGATATGATCCGCATGACGGTACCATTTTTTCAACCGTTGTGAAAGGGGTTTTCTGTAGTAGTGACTGATGTTATAAGATTAAAATGTCATATATTAGAATGAATCCAGATTCCATAATACTATCAAATTGACAAATTAAAAACCATAGTACTATCCATAATTCATAATGTAAATACTATCAAATACTATTGAGTATATTTGACCCTCTGTTCCTTCTCTTCCTCCTATAATGAAATTCCGTTCATGTCTCAAATAGAATGACATCTACAGTGGCCCTTTAAGAGTGTCTTCAGGAAAGTATCCTCTCTATCTCTCTCTCCCTATACTCACTTAAGCAATATCCATAGTTCGATAACAGAAAAATAAAACATCAAAGGCATGATCTGCCAATACAGTTCCTCCTCTAATATTTCCTAATGAGCTGACATAGGCGGATCTCTATGAACATCTAATATCATGTAAGTATGTGACACTCTTAAATACCATTGGATGTAGACGAACACACTATTCCAATGTTGAGGAGTGTTGTGAATCTTGTTGTGAATTAGAAAAAAATTCAATATCAATTTGTAAGGCAAAGAATAGTAGCAACCAAAATAAATGGTCTACAGCAATAATAATCCGTACACAAAACATATAACAGAATAAGGCAAGAAAAAGATGAAGGTTTGTTTATCCAGTTCGATCAAACAATCTACTCCGGGGGAGAGAACAACTCTCCAATTCACTATACTTAGAAAGTTGTTACAAGATATTATTGATGAGTTACAAAAAAATAGCCTCTGCCTTCATGATTCCAAGAACAACTCTAAAGGCGCCCAAAATTAACCTTATTTTCTACCCAAGTGTTTCCCAACCTCTTCAACCTTCAATACATGAATAACCCATACCCAAAATGTAAACAAGTGTTTCCCAATTCTCTTAGATAACTACAAAGGTTTTCCAAAAATCTTTGTCTTTCTAATGTTTCCCTTGAGAATGGCCAAAAATCTATGTTATGCCTTTAAACCATTGCTCTCCCTTGTTGCTATAAGCTTTAAGATTGTCACACTATAATAACAAAAATATACATACTTATAATAGCCAAATCGACCAATTGTTATAATATCTCTTAGACTATTATAAATATATATCTTATAATATCTTTTAGAATATTATAAATATATATCTTATCTTATAGTATTTTTTAAAGTATTATAAATATCTTATAATATCTTTTTATATTAATTTATATAATTTTTAAATTAATATAAAATATTCTAACATTAATGAATGAATCAATGAACCGAATCGACCAAATCTGATACCTGTAAATTGCTTAGACCAGATTATTTTTTTGGTTTTTTGATTTTTTGGCAATCTCGAAACATGTTTTGTTTCTCTTCCTCAACAAAATTTTTAAGGCATACTTCAACAATCTCCACCTTGACTTTAAGTTGTGTTGACGTCAATTTAACCATCAACAATCTTGCTGCTCTCCACCAGGTTGAAACTCTAATCAATAACCGTGATCAAATCCAAGTCACACTTGAATATTGATCTCGCCAATTGTATCCACTTGTTTCCAATTATCTTTTTATGCCTAGGTAATTTAACAAGCCTACAAGTATGATTGTTTAACCACCATTAACTCCACCTTCTCTCAAATGCCTCCTTGAAGGTTTTTATTATTTTATTTTGCAGTCCTTCATCCACATTAAAAACATAATATCCAAGGCTAGCATAACCGTCCCTCTGAGATTCTACAATAACCCTTTTTACCTTATCATGAGTCAAAAGATAATCAAAGATCTATGTAATTGTTCCCTTACTACTGGTAGCATCCATAGTAGGAAACTCCACCTCAAACTGAGTTTTCTCTATTATAGTTTTTGACAGGTTTCTCCCTTGGTTTTCACTATTCTTCCTCTAAAGAAATTATATACCAACTAAGTAAGTTGTTTTAACCTCAGCTCTTCCCCTAAAACTTCATAGCAACTCAGCGGTAACATGCATTTTTATCCCTTGATTTCTGCAAAATTTGTTATACTCCTCTAAAACTTTCTTAAGGCATTCATAATACCTTAAGGTTTTGGGTTGAGATGTGGTGTCTCCCTCTCTTGTAGTTTTGGAGCATTGGTCTCATTGGTGCTCCCGACTCTCCCGAACTCCCCAACAGTGAAATCAGAGCCGTGATTCAGCTTGGTGGGGGAGCGGGAGCTGGATCCGGTGTAGGATCCTATTATAGGATGTGGAGGACTAACACTTGTGGGGGAGAATTTTGAGTACAAATGTGAGTGTTTAAAGTCCGACATCTCTTATGAATGGGTGAGATGTTAGATATATAAAAGAGAAGACACATTTACCGAACACCTAAAGGTTTTGCGTTGAGATGTGGCGTCTCCGTTTCTTTTGATCTTGGAGCATTGGTTCCATTGGTGCTTCTGACTCTCCCGGACTCCCTAACAGTGGTATCAGAGTCATGGTTCGGCTTGGTGGAGGAGCTGGAGTTGGATCCGATGTAGGATCCCGTTATAGGATGTGGGAGGATCACACTTGTGGGGGAGAATGTTGGGTGCAAGTGTGAGTGGTTAAAGTCTCACATTGTCTATGAATGAGTGGAATGTTGGATTTAAAAGAGAGGAGACTCATTTACCTAACACCTTAAGATTTTGGGTTGATATGTGGTGTCTCCCTCTCTTGTGGTCCTAAAGCATTAGTCCCGTTGACACTCCTAACTCCCCTGGACTCCCTGACAGCTCTACCTCTGGCTATTGTATTTTTTGGCGATAACTTACTCTCTTAGTCGCCTAAAAGGAAACTTACATTATCTCTATCTAGTGTCGAAGCCGAATATTGTGTCATCGCCATTGCGGTTTCTAAGTCATGATGATCAACCTTCTTCTCGAGAAAAAGTAGCTCATCGTCAATCAACTTCCCGATTCGATTGAGAGGGAGTAATATAATCTATCTATATTTAGTGTAAAATAATTTGACGTAATTATAATTATTATGTATTATTAGTTTCCTAAATATACTTTGGTAATAATATATTATTCAAAAAAAATATTAATGAAAACCTAGGGAAATTATATTCTTACAATAACGATTTCAACTTAAAAGAGAATCAGGAATAACAATGAGGTATACTAAGGCTATGTTTGGGAGTTTGGAGGGGCGGAGAGGACTTTCGAAAATAGGAATAATTTGGTGAAAAGAATAAAAAGATTTTGGGTAGGAGGGTTTAATTTTATTCATAACACCAAAAACCCCATAAAATGGGGGAACTCAAAAATTGTATTGAAGGAGGATTTTGGAGGATTTTGGAGGGCTTACATAAATTTTCCAAATATCTTTTAGGTTGTTATATTATTTTGAAAATTAAAAATTTTGTAATGATAATGATTCTTTTACCATTCTAAACAAAATCATTTTTTCAAAAAAAGTCAAATATTTTTCTATTTTTTTAAAAATTCATTTTCAGAAGTCTTTCCCTCTAAACTCTCAATCATAGTTTAAAGGGTGGCAAAACGGATCATAGCTTGTAGGACCGACTCGCGGACCCGCAAAAATTGACAAATTTAATTAGAATTTTAGACCCGTCTAGTTGTCACAACCCACCCCATGCACCCGTTGAACCGATCCACAGACCACGGCCCATTTCTTTTGGCTTATCTAAGATAAGAATCAGATTTGAATCTTTTACATTGACCGGATTAATTTTGTCTAAATATTTTTTTCTATGTAACTAAACTTATATATTTAGACCACTTTCCAAGTTGTAAATAACTCATCCATAATTTCTCCATTGTTGAAGAAGTAAAGAAATATAACAATTAAGGATTGATTGGGTTTAACATATTTATATGGATTTACAAGTCACAACAAAACTACACACCTAAAAAGGATATCTTAAGGGTTTGACTTCCAAGACATGCATAGTAGTTAATGATTATGGCCATCAATGAAAATTTAATTCAATCTCAATCTCTGGCTGGAAACGACATTTAATAGTCATAGAAGAAATTGTGCCACTACTGATAGAAAATCTTAGCATATCGGAGAGGTTAAAGATAATCTTGCTTTGTAAATCTCAAAGATGCTTTTGTGCCAACTACTAGTATATGAGTTGTTAAAGAAAAAAAATACTCCGTATGAGTTGTTAGGGAAAAAAAAAGTATATAAGTGAAAAATTTAAGTGTAAAAAAAATTATTAATTTATTAAATTAAAATAAAAAATAGGTCGGCAAGTCCACCATACACCAACGCGTCTCATTGGTGACACGAGTTAATTTTTTAAGCTCAATCTTATTTGGCGGACTTGTCCATCCCGATTTTTTTTACGGACTTGAAGCAATGTCGGACAGACAATCCGTTTTATCACCCCTAAGTACACCAAATATAATAACTATAATAGAATGATAAATCGAAAACAAACATCAAAACAAAGATGAAATCAAATTGTTATCGAGAGAACTATTTTAATACTATTTTATCACCGCCGTGGAACACAAATGCCTCAAACGTATTTTGTGATACATTCAGGGAACACGACAATATGGTCTGCATCTTTATCCCTCGTCTACTACCTCTTTACTCTCTTATGCATATTCCAATTGGGGAAGGTTCCCTAACACCAGACGTTCTACCTCTGGTTATTATGTGTTTTTTTTTATGATAACTTACTCACATAGTCGTACAAAAAGTAACTTACATTATCTCGATCTAGTGTCGAAGTCGAATACTATTGTCGTCGCCATTGTGGTTTCCAAATCATGTTGATTATGCAACCTTCTTCTTGAACTACATTGTCTCATTCACAAGGCTACTTTGGTCTACTATGACAATGTCAGTACAATATATCTCTCGGGCCAATCCGTTCAACATTAGAGAATGATATACGTCGAAATGAATATTCATTTGTTAAAAAAAAGTAGTTCACAGTCATGTCTTGTATGTGTTCTTCATGTCCCTTCACGATATCAAATTACATATATTTTAATCAAAGGTCTTCCCCTAATACTGTTTCAGGATTCCAAAAACAGTCTCAACGTTTGTCAACTTCCCGATTCGACTTAGAGGGAGTAATGAAATCTGTCTATTCTTAGTGTTCAATTAATTGATATAATTATAATTATCATGCATTATTAGTTTTTTAAACTGACTTTGATAATAGTTGTATATTATTAAAAAAAAAAAAAAAACATACAAGTGAGATTTATAGGAAATTATATTCTTGCAAGTTTTAACATTTAACTAACAAGTTTTAACATTTATATGGTCAAAGTACCAACTACACTTGCAACTTGCAAACCCTCACCCACTATCACACTCATCAATCATGCCTTCATAAATCCCTTCAACTACTTTCCAATTTCTAAACTCACTGTCGTTTTCCAAATACGACACCGTACTTCACACCGATCATGATCTCACCGTCTCCGTCACTAAATGTCCTTCTCACACCCGCCGCGAACGCTTCCGTCTTACCGCCGACGATCCCTTTCGTCAACGCACCTCAACGCCGCCGCTAACTCTTCCCCCTCCATGTCGCCGGAATCCACCCCGCTCCATCTCCGGCATATCCTCGTTGCTGCGCTGTTTTTCTTCGTCGTTTCTTTATCCTGCTTACTCCTCTTCAGAGACGCCGGTTACTCTCACTTCGTTACCTCTTATTCCTTCCCTCGTTTTCTAACCGTTTTTCCCTCGCCTGCAAACAATTCAGCTCCGGTGAGTTCTGTTTCATATATTTTGTAGTTCCATTTTTGCTTTGAAATTATTGTGAAATGATGAATTAGAATGTGTATTTTTGTGTATGAATTAGATTATCCTAATTTGGTTTTAGTAACTGCCGTAATCTTCAACTGTGATTTGATGACTATTTTTAGCTGAAGTTATGTGTTTTTGAGTCTAAGGCTATTTGTTTAGTGAAATTGGAAAAACTGAAGCTGATCAATTTGAACAATACTTTAGATTTTTGAATAATTTTCTAATGTAATGTATAATTTGAATTTCATATAGTTAATGAAATTCACTGTCTACGAGATGCTGTGTCCTTCTCTGCTAAATGTTAGGAATTTGTTTCCTAAACGAGTGAGTGAGGCGATGTCATTGTAGTTGATGAATGTATCAAAGCCACGAAAAGAAGATACACTAAGTTTGTCCATTGTCCTTTGTTAGTAATTTCATGGACCTAATTGATTAATGGAAGACACATCCGAGAACTAAACTAAACAACAAAAAACACATGAGGACCAAACTTTCTCGAGCAAGTATGTTTTTATGATTTTGATACATTTAAGGAGTATAGTGACATCGACTCACCCAACATTTCTATTTACTTAATTTGGTTGAGAAAGATTGATGACTATTGAAAAATTGAGAATGGTTTATTTATTTTTGGGATTTCTACATTTTTAATGGTTGGTTGTTGTGCTTGTGGTTGAAGGTTGAGGATGGATCATTTAAGTACAGTATTTAAAGTGTAATCAAATGTGAATGTTTAGGTCTAAGAAGCTCAAATACAGGGTTCAATATAGATACTATTATAGGTCTCTGATACATGATTCAATAGATACGATTGGACTCAGATACAGGGTTATAGATATGATAGGACTCGGATACAGGGTACCATAAAGATACGATATGACACGGATACGAGAATACATAAATTTTTTAAAAATCGAGATATGTTACCATTTAATTGGATATATAATCAAAATAAATCCGCAGTGTTTATAAAGGCGGTACAATGCAAAACTTGCTCATAAGTACATAAACATGTCTGTAGCCAATACATAAGGGTAGTTACATATATGTTTCCCTCATCTATATCAGTATATATTATATCTATTATCTACTATGAATGTATCTCAAAAACCATACAATTTTGTGTCTTTAGGTAATACGGCACATAAAAAATGTATCATATCCGGAAAGCCAATTCTGTCTTTTGTTGGTAAGAAGTATCAATGATGTATCTAAGAAGTATTAGAGATATATTTGAGAAGTATCGCTAAAAAGTATTTCCGAAAAGAATAAAAAAAGTTACTGGATACTTTATCAGTACGTATCGGACGCATATCGGTACGCGTCGGACACCCATACTTCTCCATTTTTGAAGTGTCTGGACTTCATAGGCTTAGATAAATTAATATATACCCATTTTTGTTGTAATTTGTCAAGCCCTGGATTAGTAGTACTCAGATGGCTAATATAGTTCATGATTTCATCCCATATACATCCCTATAGACTTGGTATTTTAAAAATAAAGGCAGAGAAGATTGTTTGCTTTGGAAAGATATTAATTCTTTCATTGAAATATATGAGTAAGTTTAGGTCATTTAAACTAATTTAATCTTTTTTAGGTACATTAATTTTAAGTTGTACTTTCCTGATATTCAATTCTTGTCAGTTAATTATTGAATTGTTGGTCAGCATGACAGAAAATGGACAGACTTGTCCTTGCTAAGATGCAACAAAGTTTCAATAATTAAGTCACTCTTTGTTCTTGTTAATATAGTTAAGTCTTGCTCAATTTAGTTTCATAAATATAGCATGCCTGAAAAAAAAAATACATTATTTCAACTAGATTCTGATTATCATGGACACATTTATATCCCACTCCTTCTTCACTACTCCAGTAGAACCTGTCAAACATGGAGCATGTTCTTTAGTACGATTAGTCCAGTCCGACACCATGCTTTTAAAAAGTTAGCTGGGTCAAGTGAAATTATTGGGCCAAACTTTGTCGTAACTATCTAGACTCACTGGATTATCCTTGTTTGATGCTAGGATGAAATATTACTGTTTGGGTAAGATTTGCCAAAATGAGTTGGCTGATCCCAACTAACAGCTCTTATTGTTATTGTGGTTTGTTAGTGTAATTCACAAGTTGTCGTATTCTTAGTTCTTTTGGAATTGATTATTCTGTAGGCTATGATAGAAACAATAATAATTCACAGTTACCAGAACAATTAATTCACTATGCCTCTAGTGGTCCCAAAGTTTGGAAAGTATATTCTAGAAGGGGCAAAAAGGGAATTGGGGGCTGAGTTAGTTAGCAATCATGAGGTGGCATGAAAGAGGGGAGCAGTACGTTTCCACAATATAAGGAGCAGTCAGTAGAGAGAATAATCATCTCTGGATTGTAGCTAGATCTGGGAGGAATGAATAGGATCTCATAGTATCCTATAGGAGCGTAGCTCTGGGCCCATTCTGGGATTTACACTTTCTATTCTCTGTACTTGTTTCCATTTTCCATCAATAAAGCCTCTTTTCCTCATATTTTCATAACTGTTTTACTGCTATATTCCTTATTGCTTGGTTAGTCTGTAACAAACTGGTCCGACCTGCCGGATATCATTCCCGGAACCAGTGAATGCCCCCAAAGAAGGCTAACTACTCGGAGTTTGTTAAGATGGAAGCGAAGGTAGCGGCGTTAGAAGGCGAGATGTCGGAGGTGAAGTCGACGTTGTTAGACGTCCAGAATGCGGTGAAGACTAGCCATGAGAGTCTCATGGCCATGTTTGAACGGTGTCTAGGCAAGACGATGATGGAAGAAGCAGATAGTGTGATTAACAAAGGAGGACGGTCATCAGGGAAGGGGAACTCCTCCGGATCCGTGCTTCACAATCTCAGTGGGGATGCATTGACAGAGTTCCGTCAATCCATCAAGAAGGTGGAGCTACCGTCTTTCAACGGCGAAGATCCCGCAGGGTGGATTTCACGGGCTGAAGTGTATTTCAGTGTTCAGGGGACACTACCGGAGTTGAAGGTGAGTCTAGCTCAGTTGTGTATGGAGGGAGCTACGATTCATTTCTTCAATTCTCTAGTCGGAGAAGAAGAAGGTTTGTCGTGGGAGAAGTTGAAGGAATCACTGTTGGCCAGATATGGTGGTCACGGCAACGGTGACGTATATGAGCAATTAACAGGGCTGAAACAGAGTGGAACGGTGGAAGAATACATCACCGAGTTTGAGTATCTTATGGCTCAGATTCCGAAATTGCCTGACAAGCAATTTTTGGGGTATTTTCTTCACGGGTTGAAGGCGGAGATTAGAGGTAGAGTTCGCAGCTTCGTAGCTATGGGGGAAATGAGTCGCGCGAGGTTGTTACAGGTGACTCGTGCAGTTGAGAAGGAGATCTATGGAGAAAATGGGTCATCTAGTAGTAGGGGGACCAGATCTGGAAACGGGTTACACCGACCCGGAACTCATGGAGCGGGTCGAGGGAATTCAGATTGGGTTTTAGTGAAAAATAGAGAAGGTGGGGTGAACGGGGGTTCTAAAAGTAATCCTGTTGGGCTTAGAGAGGAAAGAACAGCCCATGGAGATAAGAGAAGGAATGGGCCTCGTGATAGGGGATTTCAACATTTATCCTATCAGGAATTGATGGATAGAAAACAGAAGGGTCTTTGCTTCAAATGTAAGGGGCCTTTCTCTCCTACACATCAATGCCCCGATAAACACCTCCGAATCCTTCTTGTTGATGACAGCGATACGGAGGAGATAGAGGGTCAAGTTTTGGCGATCGAAGTGAATGAGGCGGAGGACGATGAGATGGGAGAGATGAGTTTGATGCATTTGGATCAGATGGCTAATCACACCCCTCAAGTTATACGATTCCAAGGTGAGATCAAAGGAGTTCCGGTGCTTGTGTTGGTAGACAGCGGAGCTACGCATAACTTCATTTCTCAGAAGTTGGTATGCAAGATGGACTGGCCAATGGAGAAAAGCTCACAAATGCGAATCAAGTTGGGTGATGGGTTTCAAACTATGACTCAAGGAGTTTGCAGGGAGGTGGAATTGAAGATTGGAGGATTTGGGATTCAAGCAGATATGCATCTGTTTGAGTTAGGTGGAATCGATGTCGTATTGGGAATAGAGTGGCTGAATACTCTTGGAGATATGATTATGAATTGGAAGAAGCAACTCATGAGTTTTTGGAGTAATAAGGAGTGGGTTACATTACAAGGCTTAGGGAGCACCAATGAGTCCATGGTGGCTTTGCAAAGTATATTAGAGAAGCCTAAGCAGTGGAGAGAAAGGAAGTTAGGGAGAATAGAGAAGCAGGGGAGTGGAGCACAAGAGGGGCATTTATCTCAACAACAGAAAGAGAGGGTGGGTCAGTTATTACACAATTTTGCTTCGGTGTTCGAAGAGCCTAAGGGGCTACCTCCAATCAGAGAGAAGGAACATGCCATTAATTTAGTAGAAGGAACAAGTCCGGTGAATGTAAGGCCCTATAGATATCCTCATCATCACAAAGATGAAATTGAGAAACAAATCAAAGAGATGTTGGCTATCGGAGTAATCAGGAACAGCACAAGCTCTTTCTCCAGTCCGGTAATATTGGTGAAGAAGAAGGATAGTTCGTGGCGCATGTGCATAGACTACAGGGCCCTAAATAAAGTAACCATCCCTGATAAATTCCCAATACCTGTTATAGAAGAGTTGTTAGATGAGTTGCATGGTGCTAGGTTTTTTTCTAAACTGGATTTAAAATCTGGTTATCATCAAGTGAGGGTCAAAGAAGGAGATGTACACAAGACCGCTTTCCGTACTCATGAGGGACACTACGAGTTCCTCGTGATGCCATTTGGCCTTATGAATGCACCCTCCACATTCCAAAGCCTCATGAATGAAGTGTTTAAACCCATGCTTAGGAAATATGTGTTGGTTTTCTTCGACGATATCTTAGTATACAGTACTAATTGGGAGACCCATTTGCAACATTTACAAATGGTGTTGCAAGTATTAGATGACAATGGGTTAGTAGCCAACAAGAAGAAGTGTCTCTTTGCTCAGAAATCCATCGATTATTTGGGGCATGTCATATCCCAAGAGGGAGTCGCTGTGGATCCTAATAAGGTAGTCAGTGTGACCCAATGGCCTACACCTAAGAATGTCAAGGGAGTTAGAGGCTTCTTAGGGCTGACGGGATATTACAGAAAATTTATTAAACACTATGGCAGGATAGCTAAGCCGTTAACAGAGTTGACAAAGAAAGACGGGTTTAAGTGGGGAGATGAAACTCAAAGAGCTTTTGAAGAGTTGAAGGTGAAGCTAACTACAGCACCTGTCCTGGCTCTACCTGATTTTAGTAAGCCATTTGTAATCGAGTGTGATGCCTCGGGTAGTGGTATAGGGGCAATTCTAATGCAGGACAAACGGCCGATAGCTTACTTTAGTAAGGTGTTGGGAGTAAGAAATCTGTCCAAGTCTGCATATGAGAAAGAACTTATGGCATTGGGGTTGGCTATACAACATTGGAGACCTTACCTCCTTGGTCGGAAATTCATTGTCTCTACCGACCAAAAGAGCCTGAAGCAACTGTTGCAGCAGAGAATATCCACTGCAGAGCAGCAAAACTGGGCTGCAAAACTACTGGGTTATGACTTTGAGGTTGTCTATAAGCAAGGTAAATTAAATAGAGGAGCTGACGCCTTGTCTAGAATGCACGAGGGAATGGAGTTGAGGAGTATCACATCCTTTATGCAGTGGGATCAGGCACAATTAATGAAGGAGGAGGTGCAGAATGATGAGGAATTACAGAAGATAATAGCTGAACTGTCACAAGATCCGGTTTCCAAACCTGGATATGTCTACAAACATGGAGTTTTAATGTATGACGGTAGACTAGTCCTTTCAAGACATTCAGCCATGATTCCTACGCTATTGAAAGAGTTCCATAGCACTCCACAAGGAGGACATTCGGGGTTTTATAAGACATATAGAAGGCTGGCAGCAAATGTATATTGGGTGGGAATGAAGGGAGTAGTGCAGGAATTTGTAAGAAGTTGTGATGTTTGCCAAAGGCAAAAATACTTAGCTTCTTCTCCAGGGGGTTTGTTACAACCTCTGCCAATACCTGAACGCATTTGGGAAGACATTTCTATGGATTTCATCACCGGCTTGCCGAAATCCAAGGGGTATGAAGCTATTTTCGTAGTAGTGGACAGGTTGTCTAAATATTGTCACTTTATTCCTCTTAAGCATCCATATACTGCTAGAAGTTTGGCTGAGATTTTTAGCAAGGAAGTAGTCAGGTTGCATGGCATACCTATATCTATTGTGAGTGATAGAGATCCTATCTTCATGAGCAATTTTTGGAGAGAATTGTTTAAGGCCCAGGGAACTCAGCTCAAGATGAGCTCGGCCTATCACCCGGAGTCCGATGGCCAGACAGAGGTAGTTAACCGGTGTTTAGAGACGTACCTTAGATGCTTCATCTCCGATCAGCCCAAGACTTGGATGTCATGGCTACATTGGGCTGAATACTGGTTCAATACTTCATTTCACACTACTACAGAGTACACCCCTTTTGAACTAGTCTATGGTAGACCTCCTCCTGTGATGGGTAGATGGGTTCAAGGAGAGACAAGGGTTGAGGCAGTGCAGAGGGACTTAATAGAAAGGGATGAGGCAATCAGACAACTGAGAAGTCATTTGCACAGAGCACAGGATAGAATGAAGGCTCAGGCTGATAAGAAGAGAAGTGATAGGAGCTTTGAAGTAGGAGAATGGGTCTTTGTTAAGTTGAGAGCACATAGGCAAAATTCTGTAGTTACTAGAATTAATGCTAAGCTGGCTGCTAGATACTATGGCCCTTACCCTATTACGGAGAGAATTGGAGCTGTCGCCTACAAATTGAGATTGCCAACAAGTTCCAGAGTTCATCCGGTGTTTCATGTATCACTATTGAAAAAAGCTGTGGGACAGTACCATGAGAATGAAGAGCTGCCAGACCTTATGGCAGGAGAGCAGGAAGAGGTGTTTGAACCTGAAACTGTGCTGGCTGTGAGGAAGGTACAGAAGCAAGGTGAAGAGGTTAAACAGTTACTTATCCATTGGAAGGGGAAGACAGTAGAGGAAGCTACTTGGGAGGATTATATCATGCTCAAAAGTCAATTTCCACAATTCAACCTTGAGGACAAGGTTGTAGTTGAAGAGAGGAGTATTGATAGAAACAATAATAATTCACAGTTACCAGAACAATTAATTCACTATGCCTCTAGTGGTCCCAAAGTTTGGAAAGTATATTCTAGAAGGGGCAAAAAGGGAATTGGGGGCTGAGTTAGTTAGCAATCATGAGGTGGCATGAAAGAGGGGAGCAGTACGTTTCCACAATATAAGGAGCAGTCAGTAGAGAGAATAATCATCTCTGGATTGTAGCTAGATCTGGGAGGAATGAATAGGATCTCATAGTATCCTATAGGAGCGTAGCTCTGGGCCCATTCTGGGATTTACACTTTCTATTCTCTGTACTTGTTTCCATTTTCCATCAATAAAGCCTCTTTTCCTCATATTTTCATAACTGTTTTACTGCTATATTCCTTATTGCTTGGTTAGTCTGTAACAGGCTAGGAATGAATATCCACTTGAAAAGATTCTGAAGGAGGCTGCCATGAAAGACAAAACTGTTATATTGACCACATTAAATGAAGCATGGGCAGCACCAAATTCAGTCATTGATCTGTTTCTGGAAAGCTTTAGAATTGGAGTTCATACTCGTAGGCTTTTGAATCATTTGATAATTATTGCATTGGACCAAAAAGCATTTCTACGCTGTCAAGCTATACACACCTATTGCTTTTTGCTTGTTAGTGAAGGTGATGATTTTCATGAAGAGGCATACTTTATGACTCCTCGCTATTTGAAGATGATGTGGAGAAGGATTGATTTCCTGCGTTCAGTTCTTGAGATGGGATACAATTTTGTGTTTACGGTATGTATTTCAATTTTCAATCGCTAACCTTGTCATGTTCACTTGGATTGATTTATGTATTCCTCTTTTAGGATGCTGATATCATGTGGTTTAGGGATCCATTTCCACGGTTTCACCACGACGCAGATTTCCAGATAGCATGTGATCATTTCACAGGTGACTTTGACGATATATATAACAGGCCCAATGGAGGGTTCAACTTTGTGAAGTCCAATAATAGGTCAATAGAGTTTTACAAATTCTGGTTCTCCTCACAAGAAACCTATCCGGGATACCACGATCAAGATGTCCTCAATTTCATCAAGGTTGACCCTTTCATTGATGATATAGAACTGAAGATGAAATTCTTGGATACAGCTTATTTTGGTGGGCTCTGTGAACCAAGTAAAGATTTAAATCAAGTTTGTACCATGCATGCAAACTGTTGTTATGGTATGGATAGTAAGGTTCACGATCTGAGAATTATGCTTCAGGATTGGAGACATTATTTGACTTTGCCTCCAAGTTTAAAGAGGTTGTCAGTTATATCCTGGAGGGTTCCTCAGAAATGCAGGTTGGTAATATACTCCAGCTTTTTCATTCTTATATTTTAATCTAGTCTTTGTTTACCATTCGTTCTCTGCTTTTTTCATTAATGGATTCTTATTGGTGAACTTTTTTCTCAGCCTTGATTCCCTTGAGCCCAATGGTTCAACAGAGAAGAGTGCTGAAGAAGATTAAAGTTCTCGTTGCACATGTTATTTTCCTATATGTCGATTGGATATTCAGCTGAAGTGCGCAAAAGGAATTTTTTTTTTTAATTCAGGTTAGCTTTATTAATGTAAACGATAAGAATTGGACTATAATGCTATTAATGTATAGTCAGATCTAGCCAGTATAATTTGAAAAGAAAAATCAATTTTGCAAGGAGGTGTCTTTTATTCTCAAGTAATTTAAAAGATCTAAAATGCTCTTCAATTCATTGAATATGTCTGTTTAACCCAATTTTGTAAAATATTATGGTGTTTTGTTCAATTTGTATCTTCTTAATTGTGTAGCACAGAACACATAAAATCCAAGCAATTTATAACTAGTAGTTAGTATTTGAGTACAACTAGCTGTGGTGAACAATTGACAACTGCTGTGATTTGATAGCTAGTTTTCTTGTTTCTGTCTGCCAGTGAGCAGAAATTGATAGTAGAATGGAAGACCTTCAACTGCTTCGAGGAGAATACCTCGAGGCAAATGCATGTTATCGACCATGATGGCATTTGGTATGCAGATGCCATTGGGCCGTGAACCATTCTATTGCATATGTTTCTTCACTTTGAAGCTTGTAATTCAAGCATTTGGAGAAATTTAGCTGCCGTAGACTCCACACTACCAGTATTTTTTGCCAAATTGATTTCCTTTAAGCTCTGTTGTTATTCGAAGGGATGTTATGTTGCCAGGGGAACCAACTAATTATTGTTTCGCATGTTACTCATCAAATGCCCATTTTGAAAGTTTTGCAAAAATATACGTGGTTTTAAATCTTCAAAACAATCACTTGATGTTGCAAATTGGTGGACTAAGTAGAAATAGATACTAATATGATATATGATATCTCATAAAAAATTAGATTGGCGCAATCTTATATGGTTAAAGACGATTCTCATGTATATAAACACAATCTTATGCCATATCTTATTTATAGGACTAAACATTTGTATTATTTGAGTAACCTGATAGTGGGTGGTCTAATAGGTATTAGATTGGTTCTAGTATCATCTCAGGCCAGCTTATACCTTTAAAACTCATTTATAAAATTAGTGATGTCTTTTATTTTATTTTTTGCCAAGTAGCCTAATAGCTTGAATTCAATCTTTAAAGATAAATAAGTGCGATATTGAGGGTTCGACCCCCACTCATGCGACTAATATTTTTGCACAACTATTAACTGAATTGTCGTAATAGGATAGTGATGTCTTTATTTATAAATATATTTTCAGAATATGTCACATTTATTATAAAATTGTAACGTGGTTGACATGTTTGTCGGTCCAAACGGCTTCACAAGTCATTCAAAAATGCTCGTGTGATTTGTTGTTGCAAATCCAATGTGATGAAACATTTTATATTAGAGGTGTTCAAATTTAAAGTAATACAATGAGGAAACTTACTTCAAAATCATTTAAAAAAACTACTTCAAATGGTTAAAGGAAACTTACATATTTTTAACTTGTGGGATAATGTAGACAAATCTAAGTTGGGCTTAGAAAATAAGATATCTCCCTACTCATTCAACGTGCATTTTCTTGCACGTCTTTTTGAAACAAATGATTCATACATTCTTTGAAATTATAGCAATTTGATTTATTTTAATTTTGGCAAGCAATTATACTAAAAAAAAATATTCTAATGAAATGAGGATCAAGAATGAATAAAAAAAATGGAGAGGATATTAACTCTTTTAGCTCATTTGTTTATTTATGTAATAAGTCTTTACTATATTTAACAAAAAGTGACAACATAATTGCACAATAAAATTAGAAAATTTCTTCACCCATCCCCTAACCTTCTTGCCCACCCCTGGTGAATTTACCACAATACCCCTTGTTTCGGAAGTTCATTTCCGAAACTGTACTTTTTTTCTTAAAAAAGGTGTTTTCGGAAATGTATCTCCAAAAACGTGTTTTTTTTAATATAAAATATTGATTTCGGAGATGCATCTCCGAAATAAATGTTACTTTTCAGAAAATGTGGTGTTTCGGAAGTTCATCTCCGAACGCACCCCCCTTGGAGAATTCGGAAATGAACCTCCGAAAATATGTCTGGACAGAATAAAATGAAAAACAACAACAATTCGCTTTATTTAATCGGGTGAAGATTACAACGATAATATTACATAAAATTAAAGTTACATATTGTTGAACACGGGTAGGTGGGGATGAGAGAGTGGTGGGGAGAAAAAAAGGCTTCCAAATTTCAAAAGGTTTTTTTTTATTCTTTTAATAAAAATACGTACTACTGTAAGTAACAAATGACGGAGGAGGTGTAACCGGGGCCGGAACATATGACGGAGGAGGTGGATGTCCGGAGGAAGAAGAACCGGAGGTACGTCCACCGCGAGACAAAGGAGCCAATCAATGTGAGCTATAGTTTATCATTATCATCAGGGGACGTCATTACAAAAAATTGGGAAAAAAATCTTATTATTTTTAATCTTGATTTTTTAGAAATGACGTCCCCAGATGATAATGATAAACTATAGCTTACATTGATTGGCTCCTTTGTCTCGCGGTGGACGTACCTCCGGTTCTTCTTCCTCCGAACATCCACCTCCTCCGTCATATGTTCCGACCCCGGTTACCACTTCCAAAAACTAACATGATAAATCCAATACAAAAACACTGTGCGATACAATCCGAAATCAGAACAAAACAAAACAAAACACGTCAAACAAAACAAAAACATGTTATTCTGCCCGACGAGCGTTACAAAATACACATCAAACAAAATAAAAACACGTTATTCTTCCCGACGAGCGAACTCCTCCGAATGAAGATAATTATACCAATCCTCATCCCACTCAGTATCAGAACCATCAGCGTTGATCACGCCTGAAGGCTGAGCCTGCACGTCCGAGCCATGGACCCCCAGGGGACGAGAAGCAGAACCAGTCAAAAGCTTCTTCTTCTCCTTCACCTCCTTCACCTCCTTCACCTCCTTCACCTCTTTCACCTCCTTCTTTGAAGAACTCTTTCTTCCCTTAGCGCCCTCTTTAGAAGACGCAGTCCTGCGTGCTGGTTGGTTGCCTGACATGTTCCTGTAAATAATTGAAAACGATTAATATGCATAGACAAAATAAAAAACAAAAAAATTTGAACTTCTGATCCATTTCGGAAATTCATTTCCGAAAACTAGGATGGAGGTGTTTTCGGAAATGAACTTCCGAAACACCCCTGCGATGGAGTTTCCATGACAGACCCCTAAACCAAACTTCAAACCAAATCAAAATGCTTCTAAACAACCTAAATACTACTAACAACCTAACCATATATCATTTATGCAATTAAAACCCTAAATAACATGCATTTCAATAATAGATCTAAAAATTTCAAAACTTACAAAGTGTTAGGATTGAGGGCTTTTGAATGTTGTTTAGCAGTGTGATTGGAGCCTTGATGCAGCTTTGGAATTCTGTTTGCACAAATTTTCGCCTTTGCCACTTTTTGTTTTGATTTAGGGTAAATGATTGGGGGAGGGGGAGTGTTTTGATAAATCTGCAGAAATCGCAGTATTTCGGAAGTGCACTTCCGAAGTATGTAAATTTTTTCAAAAAAAGACGCTTTCTGAAATGAACTTCCGAAGCAGAGGTATTTTGGAATTTTCGCTGGGGGTGACCCCCATAGGGAGGTGGCCAAATAAATTTTCTAAAATTAAACTATTTGTATGATGAATTTTCACCAAACAAAATATGTTGCAAAAGTTTAAAGAGCTACTAAAAGTCTTAAAGATAGAGAATATGCATCTTTTTTTTTTTTTCCTTTTGCATTGTGGTTAGTAGATTTCTTGAAGCCAAAATGGATAAAGCTAAATATACGAAGTATATAGGAATCATTTACAGCACAAATTAATAATTGGGAATCAATTTCAATGACACTTAGTCAAGTGATCGAAAAGAGGCATCTAAGAAAAACATTGTTTGTCCAATACATGCTTGGTTGCTTTCCAACTCAAAATAAGTAATGATAATAAATTCTTGGGAATATAAATTTACATATTTTCCATGAATATCTGATAAGTTTGGTTAACCAAATAAAGTTTCTTAATTTTTTTCCCAAAGCAAACGGGCAATTCTATTGCTCCACACAAGAAAACCTTGACTTTTGTGGTAGGGTATCTCAATTATATTATCCAACTCATTTTAGAAGAAATTGTAGTTAATTGGTCCCATGTAGAATCAAAAGTGTATATTGGTCCTTATTAAATTATTCCCATGATGGCTTTTTTTAAGGAGAATTTTACATGGCGCCATCGACATGTATACATACCACACTCCTACACCTGCCCTGAAAATGACTATATTATATTTTAATTTATAAGTTATTTTTTTTATAATTTTTATTGGATTTTTCAAATATGTTATACAAATTCAGTAAAAATACATAAATTCTATGGATTTTAGATAAATCTTGTGTTATATGGAGTGACACCGAATTTTTAGAAAAATGTTAAATAGAGACATGATTAATAGATTAACCCATATAGGTTAATAGATTTACCTGTCTTATACTTAGAAAAAAATTGAAGTTAAATATCCCAACTATTTTCCAATTTGAAAATAATGCATAAAGTGATTTTTAAACTTTTCCTTTGCACATTTAAGTTCTATAACTATTGAACTAAAGATTGTACCTTTGTTTATGATTCAATATTATTGAAATCAAAATTTTGACGTAAACTTGATACTTGATTCAAACTTTTTCTTCTTTGATTTATCTTCTTAAGATATCCTTCTGTCTTCATTAAAATCAAGCTAAGAAGGATGGACATATCTTCTTCACGTGCAGAAGGCCATTTTCAAAGATTCAACACTTAAGACCTTTTTCGGAATCCTCGATTTTAACAGCATCTTGTGTAAACCATTCTATATAAGACCGTATACTTTCCTTCTTCCCTGGAATAATCTCGCTCAGGGCGGCTACAATCAATGGCTATCTCTTCCGAGAGGTAAAGTGCGCATAATTGTTCATGGAAATCATTCCATAATTTAGTAATCCTGTCTAGAAGACCATTAAACCATAACCATGTTGGTTCAACTGAGGTCAATACAAAACTTGCATTTGGACACTTCTTCAGCAATAAAGTAGTTCAGTCGACCACTAAAGAGCTTCACGTGTTCCTTTGGATATCTCTTTCCATCATACTCACCTAGCTTGGGCAGTTTCTACATTAATTTTTATATTTTTATTTCCAAGATCTTAGTGCACAATGGATGCTTCTTATGAACCTTCACCGACTGGTTTTTTGCTCGAGCCGATGGGGGAGCATGGCTGCTCTGATCTCCCTCAGGGCTTTGGGGAGGACTTTGATGTTCCCTGCTCATATGTTGATTTCTTGATTTTGGAGCTTTGTCTTTCTTCGCCTCAAGGACGTCGGTATGGGTTCTACTTGATATGGCCTCCTGAATAATGTTCCCTCATGGAGGAGTGTTTTGGAGGCTTTCTTCGAGTCACACTTGGAATCGCGGGGATTAGAGACCTGAAAATTCGAACAATCGAAGTAGAAATGATGCTCGATTAGATCGAATGTGGCAGATCTTTGTGTTCGGTTTTGAATGCTCTTTATTTGGTGACTTGATAAGGTTACGAACTAACGAATCATAGAGTGAATGTGAAGTTATGGAAAATACAGGAATCAAAAGTCGAATCCCACATACGGTGACACTGTTTCATTATGGAACCGAAAATGGAATGAGGATCAGAAGTAATGGTAGATCTTATAAGCTTATATCTGCGGTGTAGAGAGGATGAACTGCAAGGTTAGCACTTCGACGCTTAAGTCAGTATGTGAGGAAGAATAATGAATTGAAATCGAGTTTGAAACTTATTAACTGAATTTGGAGTCTTCTCTATATATAGTAAAGAGGGAATAACAAACTCGATATTTTTAAGAGTACGTTGCAGTGAGTCATTGAATGCACTTGCAATTTTGATCCTTTGTGATCATCAAGAGGAAAATCCTCGTGTGCTGAGAAGATTCTAGAAGAATTGCAATTTGTTCTGAGTGGCTGGCCAAGAACACTATCTATAAATGCTCTTTATTTAATAAGCTTGACCACTTAGAGTCATATTTATATGATAAACTAAGAAAATCTAAAGGTAATAACCCTACACTTCTTTGAGCTACTAATGCACTAGGATCCAAAAATATTTGGATATTAAAGGTGAAAATATGATTTGTTTTGCATGAACGCTTTGCAACTTTAATTGAGCCCTAGGGTAAATTTGATAAAGTTATGCAAAACACGTGTATATTATGAATATACAAAAGTTTGTTAGTCCATGGTGATTTTGAAGGTGATGCTTAGCAATGTGTTCTGTTAGCACTAATGGTAATACCCAACAAATGTTCGTAGGCATCAATGGTGGTGTTCAATAAGTTGTTTGTTAAAACATCGATCGTGGTGCTATATTGTTTTTAGCATTGATGTTAATGCTCAACAGATGTTTGTTAGCACCTATGGTATTGTTTAAAAAGTCCTTTGTTAACACATCGATGGTGGCGTTCATATGGTGTCAGCATTGATGGTAGTGCTCAAGAGTGTGGTTGTTGGCATCGATAGTGGTGTTCAACAAGTTGTTTTTAGCCTAGCTATTCATTGGCGTTGATGGTGGTATTCAAAAATATTGATGGTCATGATAATTTTGGAGTCTAAAAATTGATGGTGATCGTATCGCTCCAAATGATATTTAGCCAATTTGTGTATCAAGTGATTCATAGAAACGGGCTTTGGGCAATTGCTCGTCGTTCCCTCTTAAGGGGGTGTCTTCTCAAGTTTTCTTGATATTTGAGATAGTACACTTAGTAGAAGTTGAACAATCAGAAAACTCTGATTAACCCTTTAGAAAATGATTTATTAAAATGCCTAATCATTTAAACTATTTTTCTTAACATTTGGTTATGTTTAGAGTGTTTTATAAGTAAATGGGTGTGAATGGAGAGCAAAGATGTGCCAAAAGCAAAATGCCCAAACCCCAATATCAATCCAAGATCCAAAAGACCAAGAAACCTAAAAAGAGACTCTTCAAATATTTTCTAAGGAGAAATGATTATCTCTTCAAAGAAATTTCAACATGAAAGAAGTATATTCTAGAAGCTCCTCTCAATTTAAAAAACTTCAAAGATAATTGAGTTTTGTTCAAGAAAGAATCAAGGTAGAAAGTCCTCTAAAATTTACCTACCGTTTGATCTCAAAGTTGGATACTACAATACATAAGGAGAAGTATGGTTTTATGTCCTGTTCATTTGTGTCTCACACTAGACTATATTCTTGTATATTTTTTTATTAAGTAACTCGGTTTTTTTTTA